>NC_135520.1:860000-1087500 GCF_051989575.1 Stigmatopora nigra
TGCTGAAATGTATGACTAAGTGTTTCATAAAAATTAAAAAGTTTTTCTTTTTTTTTTCCTTCTTGTTCCATTTTCCAGACTGCTTGCCTCAGTGATCAGCCAAAGGGCGACAGCGGGAATCGAACCCAGGTCTCCCAGATGGGAGTCCAGTGATCTAACCTCTGCGCCAACCAAGTGGCTACACTTTTCTTTGTAATCATCTGAGTTTCTTGAGTACAAGTCCACAGAAACAATTAAGGGAAAATATGTCGCAGCCGGGAATCGAACCCAGGTCTCCCACACGAAAGTTGGTGAGTTAACCTCTACGCCACAGTAGCCACACTTTGAGAAGAGCCTTACTAGACTATGTTGTCTTTTTAGGAAGAAAAAGCTTTACTATACTATGTCATTTTGATTGTATTTTTTAAAAAAGCCTTACTATACTATGTCATTTTTATTTTATTTTTAAAAAAGCTTTACTATACTATGTCATTTTAATTGTATTTTTAAAAAAAGCCTTACTATACTATGTCATTTTTATTTTATTTTTAAAAAAGCTTTACTATACTATGTCATTTTATTTGTATTTTTAAAAAAAGCCTTACTATACTATGTCATTTTGATTTTATTTTTAAAAAAGCTTTACTATACTATGTTGTTTTTTTACGGGGAAAAAAGCCTGACTATACTATGTTGTTTTTTAAAAGAAAAAATGCCTTACTATAGTTTTGTTTTACATGTTAAATTGTATGCAAAAACACAAATTACCTTATTGTTGTCAGTGAGCCAGCGCTTGCTGAGATGTGTCCAGAGGAAGCTGCGCGTTGATGGTCACGCGTTGGCGGCTTTGACAGCGGATCATTCCGATGATGGCTCTTCGGAATCTGCAAAAAAAATGTCAAATTCTGTTAGTTTGTGGTTGATTAGAATGAAAAAAAATGCTAAGAGAAACCCACTTTTTGTTGGCGATGACATAAATGCATGGGTTGTAAAAAGTGGAGGATTTGGCAAAAAGTGGGGCGATGATGGCCATGGGCGCCGGGATGGTGGCGGGGTCCCCAAAAGACGCCCACAGACACACGGTGGAGTACGGAGACCAGGCCACCAGGAACATCACGATCATCACGATGGACATCTGCAAAAACGGGACACAGAGTTATTAGATGGGGACATTTTTGTTTCCAATTAAAGTCTTGGAATTTAGAAGAATGATCAAGAAAAATATCTTCTGTAATGGTTTTTAATGGCAAAGCCTTACTATACATGGTTATTTTTTGAAGATCTATACATAAAAAAATGGTTGTTGTCATTTTTTTTAACCAAAAAATACCATATAAATCCTTATTATATGTAAGTATTTAAAAAGTGCTTTTTTCCTACCTTGGTCACATCCATCTGATCCGACCAATCGACGTTAACGTTGTCCAAGCAGTTGTTAGCCTTGTAGCGGTTGACCGTAGCCGACACGTGGTAGTAGCAATAAAACATGATGGCCAACGGCGCCGCAAAGTTGACGCAAATCACCGCCATTGTGTACGAAATGAAGGATCTGGAAAAAGAAGAAGAACACAAAAGATAAGTGTCTCAATCCAAAATAAACAACAATCAATATGGAGGCAGTGGGTGGAGATCTTTCTAAATTGACCCACCCCCACGGGTGTCCAGGTTAACGCCCGCTCGGACAGAATTTAAAAAAAAATATTCTTGCAATAAAGCTAAGTGACTGTTTGAAGAATTACTAAATAAATCTTTTGTCTAGGAAATAAAGAATATTGTTTTGAGAACTGACCTGTATGTATTTTCCGTGTTTATTTATAAAAAATAAATAAATTCTCCAGGAGAGAAAAAAAGAACATGTTGGTAGTTGTGTGTACCAAGTTGAAAAGGAACAAATGGCAGTATACAAGACAATCAAAAGCACCCGTGTCAAACTTAAAAAGGGGGCGGGGCCACCACGGCTGAACTCATCAGGCAATCACAGGGAGAGTTCAGGGCCCAAAAAAAAAAAATCAAATAGAACCATTCATTCCTTCATTTTCTAAACTGCGTAATCCCCCCCCCCCCCCAAGGGACCACAGGGGGCGCTGAAGCCTATCCCAGCTAACTTTGGGACACCCTAATTCAGTGGACAGCCAATCACAGGGCAAAAGGGGATAAACAAACAACTACATTTGTAGCCAGGGAATAAAATTTAGCATCCAATTCACTTAGCTAGCATGTTTTGAGGATGTGGGAGGTAACCCACACATGGGGATTGAACCCACGAGCACAGAACTGCAAGGCGGAAGCCCTAGCCACTTACCCACTGGGTCACCATGACAAAATTTTGATTTTCAGAACCACTAGGATAACGGAAGGGTGCCGGAGCCGAACAATTTGAGTACTCACGCGTCATTGTTCCGCCAGTCAATGGTGCAGGTGGCGCCAGTGGGGTCCGGAGCGTAGCCGGCCCAGCCCACCACTGGCATGCCGGACCAGAACAAAGCGTTGAGCCAGGCGGCAAGGATCAAGAGGTTGTATGAACGCACTGTCATTTTACGACCTGCCCAAAAAGTAATTTCAATGTGAGTATGTATTTTGTTTTTTTTAGGGTGAAAATGAAAGAGAGCATTTGATTGGATACCCAGGTCTGGTCTGCAAATGGTGAGGTATCGGTCAATGGCCACCACGGTCAACAGGCCGATGCTCGCCATGCCGAAGAAGATGTTGAGAGCGGCGTAGACCTGAAAAATAGGATGAAAATGTTCATTTTGAATAGTTTAGTTTCTGTTTTTTTGCTATCTTTATGTGTTATAATTAATGAACAAACTCATTTCCATTCGCAGCAGGAGGATGATTGGTCATCTCGCGTCGTGTATGGAACAAAAAAAAAAAGAGAAAAAAGCGGACTTCACTACTTACCTGGCAACCACCATAGCCGAATTTCCAGCTTCCATGGATGTCAGAGGCCGCCGACATTGGGTAACCGATGCCGGCCACTCCGATATCCGTCAAAGCCAAGTTGATGATAATAAAGTTGGTCGCCGTGCGCAGTTCTTTAAACTTCACGAACATTAAAAGAACAATAATGTTGCTCAACAGACTGACAATCCCTGCAAAAAAAGAGTAAAAAGTCAACATTAACTCGAAAGAAATGACAACTGGCATCCCAAATATGGTTGTAGTACCACCAGTCGACCACGGTATGTCACTATTTAATCTCCATAGTTAGCTAATTGACTGTCCAAAATGTTTAGCCTTTAAATGTCCCTTAGTGGAAAAAAGATTACAAAAGTTCAAATAATATTTGTTAGAAATGTGTAATGTATTCATAAAGTACACCTGATTTTATCAGGGAAATTGTATTTATAGATTTATATACTTTTATTAGGTCATGCAGTTAAAAGAACTAACTGGGAGATGAGTTGTGATTAATCTGTATGTTAATGAAGTCAAAAGTAGTAGTTAAAGTAATGAAATGTTAATTAATACGTGAGTAAACTCGGAGATTTAAAAAAAAATCTGAAAAATCATACTAATAGCCATAGAAAAACAGTATTAGTTATGTAAAAGATGTTTTTTTTTGTTTACCCGCAGTTATTAGATATGCAGCTACGATGTTATGCTCCAGTTGGGAAAAAGAACTTTTTCCTCCATAAGGAATTTCGTCATCTGAAATGTTGAGTCCGGTCAACGTCGCCATGATGGGAAAAGACACCCTAGAAAAAAATACAATAAAAACAGTTTTAGTAATAATAATAATAAAAATGGTAATGAGGTCCTCAAAAAAAGTTGCGCTTTTGCTATTTTTTGTTTTCTTTTTTTGCATTGGGAGGGGAGGTCTTTTCAAATACAAGAGGATTATGGCATACCATTGCTCCTTTGTTGCTAGGTAACAAAAAAAGCCATTTGAGACGATTAGCACTCACATGGAATTTTCTTACATATGAGGCCCTGGCTACTAATCTTTTTTCAATTAATTAGATTTTAAATCTTAAAACAAAAACATTCTTGTTGTTTACAAAGATAATTATTTGATTGTGAGGAATGTAAAAAAACCCAAGCTAAATAAGAACAACAAATGTAGTATTACAAAAAATAATCAAGGACATATGAATACTACTAAGTACTATATTCGTATCAAGACTATGTATCACGCAATTACCTTCCAGGCCAGCAGGCGGCACTGAACAATTTCTTTAACACCAACAAGTAACACTCACAGAGTGCCGGAAAGCATAACTATCAGCCCAATAGCACACGACAGGACGTGTCCGTCATTAAACGAAGAAAATCAACTATGTCCGGGCTTCTGCAAACCATCGCTCGCCGTGCCGTTCCCGTCCTGCGGGGACACACTGTTTGTCAGCGGGCAAATGTATACACGAAACCCGCTAAGGAAAAGATTGGTACCTTGGTAAGCTAACTGCTAGCATATAGCCATAAGCTAGCTGCCCTTGACTAACGAGGTCACAATTGTTATTGTATTTGATTCACTAGCTTTAAACCGCTATTTATTTCCTGGCGTAGTTTAGGGTTGCTGTGTTGAATTCATAGTTTTTAATTTTGTTTTTTTAAAGGAATTTAGCCAAGGGATGACAAAAATAGTACCATGGTGGATGGAAATTGGGATAATAATTGAAGTTATATATCAAGGAGGCAATTAAAATGATTGACCATAATTGTTTTGCCAAATAAATGAACGCTAGAATTTAGCTCAAAATGAATAAAATCTGCGTACTATTTTAGTGCTCCTTATAAAGAGATTTATCAATTAAACTTAATTATCTCTACAGTGCATTATTTTTATATATTATTTTTCACCAATCACTGCGGAATTTAAATGTTTTTTTTTAAGTGATAACTATGTTGCTCATATTTGACATTTATATTGTTTTTGGGATTTAGGAAACTGTCATTGGATTGACGTTTTTCTCCCTGGCTATCTTGGGACCATCTGGATGGATTCTGGCCCACTTGGAGGACTACAAGAAGAAACAGTGAATGGAAATTTGGGTCGCCGGACCGTGCCAGTCTACCATCTTCAGGCACAATTTATGGACTAAAATGATTCCTGAACAATAACCATGATACATATTAGTTCTGTGCATATTTTATTGTATGTACGACATTAAATGTGAATCAAGTATTTTGTTTGGGTGAATCCTTTTTCTCGGGTATATGATAAAATACTCATGTACACTGCATAGGCGATATATTAGGCTCATTATTTTTAAGTATAAAATATATCGGACATAATTAACATGGAATTTCTGCATATTTGAACATTCTGATCAGCTTTATGTTTCATATTAGATTAGACGAGTGTTGCCTTCAATGGTAGCCAATGAGTCTTCATTTTTTGGGGGGTACATTTTGTCCTAAAGTAGCCTTGATCACATGACAATGTTAGAATCACATGACTTGTACGAGAGGAGAGAAGCGCATCGCTGATAGAAATCCGGTAAAGACACTTCATTAGATTAATGATCAAGATATTAATAATAAATGCGTTTTGTAAAACTTAACAATATATGTCTCTACACTAGAAAGCTAGCTCTTTTTTTCTTGCCTGGCGTTTTGTTGCTAACCCAAACAACGCCATAAATGCTAACGTGGCGTTCAAAGCCGCTTTTAATTGTCAGAAATTGCACTACCATAACGAGTTAGTCTTATCCACTCAAACGTTAGTTTGCTAATTCCGGTTGGAAATGTTATCTGGGCATAGAAAGTACGCATGTTAGCAACTTTAAAGCTACATTCTTATTGTCGATCATATTTGTTTGATGACAGTCTATTTTTACGATCAAAAAATGTTAATTTATAGTATAATAGAGTGTTAATCAGCCAGTAAACGCGACAAAAGCGGGTTAGAATAACAGTACATCTTTTAAACAGACGGTACGTAAAAGCAGCAAACATTTTTACAATGCAAAACTCTGCTGCCCGGTGGCCGTAAAATGCAACTGCAGGCTTTAAATAGACGGAATACGCACTTCTACAAGTAAATAAATAAATGTTAAGAGGTCAATTAATCATAACATACATTTAAAAAAATCTAATATATAAATTAAATAATCATTGTATTTTTAAAGTTTAAATTGAACATTCTATTTCATAAAGAGCATTAAATAAAAATGAAATTGTTTAAATGAATACTGAAATATTTAGATAATAGTATTATATTCAATTAATGCCACTTTTATTTTAATTTAACTGCGTATTTATTTTAACTCGGCACTCCATCGCTACTAATGGATTTTATTTTAGTTTTTTCAATATTGTTTTTAATAGAGTGAACACAATGAGGCTAGTGATTCTGGACGATTACGACCTGGCCAGCGAGTGGGCCGCCAAATATATCCGCAACCGAATAATCCAGTTTAAACCCTCTGCGGACAATTTCTTCACCTTGGGTTTACCCACGGGTGAGTGAAGAAAGCAAATCGCTAACTTGATTAATTTATATGTGGAATACGAGTTAAAAATGTCCCTATTTGACGGCTATTTATTTCTGGCAGGTAGCACACCATATGGCTGTTATCAAAAATTAATTGAATATCACAGAAATGGAGATCTATCATTCAAATTTGTCAAGACGTTCAACATGGATGAATATGTGGGTAAGTTGCAATCTACCTAAAAAAATATATATATATTAATTTATAATGAAGACTTACCTTATAGTTATCTTGTACTTTTATGGTCAGTGAGTAATGCCTGTATGAAAAGTGAAAATACCAACAAATTCATTAGCTTTTATTCAAAAAAAATATCACAATGGTGTCATTATTTTTGAAGTAAAGCAAATACTCAGACTAAAAATCACCTGATCACGTTATTTTGCGTTGCAGGGCTTCCTCGCGCTCACCCGGAGAGTTACCACTCGTACATGTGGAACAACTTTTTCAAGCACATCGACATCGACCCGGCCAACGCGTCCATCTTGGACGGGAACGCCGAGGACCTGGAAGCAGAGTGCCGGGCTTACGAGAAGAAAATAGCAGAAGCCGGAGGAATCCACTTATTTGTTGGCGGTCGCTCATTCAATCTTATTATTATCATATTTATTATTTAGATTTTAAAGAATAACCCATGTTCGCCATTTTGGCAGGCATCGGACCGGACGGCCACATCGCTTTTAACGAACCCGGCTCCAGCTTGGTCTCCAGGACGAGGGTGAAGACCCTCGCCAAGGATACCATCGTAGCCAATGCCCGCTTTTTCGGCAACGACCTTTCCAAAGTGCCCACCATGGCCTTGACTGTCGGAGTAGGAACCGTCATGGACGCCAAGGAGGTCAGTCGCTCGCGGGGTATTTATACCAATGGTTCAGAACAGGGGTAGGGAACCTACAGAATTTATTTTTGTATTTTTGTAGGTGATGATCGTGATTACCGGTGCGCACAAAGCTTTTGCGCTGTACAAAGCCATAGAAGATGGCGTCAATCACATATGGACCGTTTCGGCGTTCCAGCAACATCCGCACACCATCTTTGTATGCGACGAAGACGCTACACTGGAGCTACGAGTCAAAACGGTCAAATACTTTAAAGGTACGGATGCCACCATCAAGTTTAAGTGCCACATGTCCAATTCCTTTTGGCCAGGAATGGTCACAAATATCTGAAAATATTTCCATTACTGTACATTTGAGGCCAAAATTGGGCTTTTTGTGTTTACACTGACTAGTTTTAGGTTGCAGCACTACTTGATGTTCAGAGTGGAAAGGAATTGGACGTCAAGTACAGTCAATGGATACCGATGAGTTGAAATTTCGGTGGATTTTTAGCATTTTTTTTTGGTTATTATTGCAGGTTTGATGCACGTCCACAATAGACTGGTGGATCCTGTTCTCAGCGTTAAGGACAAATAAAGATGGCCGACCAATTGGTGATCAAATCAGTATTATTTGTTAAAAAAATATATATAATCATGAAAAAAATATTTGTATTGTTAATAAACCTGTTACTGTTTTGCAATTGTTTGAAAATAAACTTTTTTTTAAATGGTGTTTTGTATTTTTTGGGTTACAATACAATATCCAATCTCTA
The DNA here is from genome assembly GCF_051989575.1 of Stigmatopora nigra. NCBI lineage: Eukaryota > Metazoa > Chordata > Actinopteri > Syngnathiformes > Syngnathidae > Stigmatopora > Stigmatopora nigra. The sequence goes on from NC_135520.1 coordinate 868,013, forward strand.
CTCAGTGGAAAAAAAATGACTTCCCTTTCAAAGTCACAAAGTCAAAACTCGTCAGCCTTTGGGTCCATTTACTCAATGTGATGGTTATTAAATAATGAGGCCAGTGTATGCTAGCGCGCATCAATAAGTTATGCAGCAGCTGCCTATGATAGCGGGCGGCTAAGTGGTTATTATTAATAAGCTATTGTGCAGTAGCCATAAAATGAAGTTATGAAACGATCCACAGCGAGCAAAAAATACCTTTGGGTGTTTTTACTTATAAAAATGGGCGCCCTATAGGAAATAAAGTAAAAAAAATGGAGTACTTACAAATCTTTAAATATGTCCTAGTTCTTGGAGAAGTCTCCGCCCACAATGACGTCGTCATGGAATTTTCCTTCCTTGAAAAAAACTATAATAAAGCTCAAATTATAGCAAATTCAACAAATATATGTGAAAAGTTGATAGTGTAGTGACAAGAATACAAACATGAAATGGGGTCAACGTTAGTGAATGGCCACTAGAGGGCAGTGTTTAACATGCGGAATTAATTAATAGCACAGAAAGAGTTTTTAAAGTGGATCTTGAAACATATGTAATAAACAAGGTACCCTATACCAATTGTTTTTGTTCTTTTGTCTCCAACATGATTTAATATTATGAAATTGTTCTGATAATATTGACACTTTAACCTCGCAATAATAAAATTTTAATCCTGTCAAAAGTGGCAAATGCAGAGAGTGGAAAAAATGACATGTATATTTTTCTATAGCTAAAAAAACATGAATGGAATCTCACAGTGCACTTTACCATAAATGCATTTTCGTGTCATACATTGTTCATAAGGCTTTTTCTTATAAAAGAAAAGATGGCAGCACTTTTTCCATGAATACATCAAATATCTGTTAAATATTGAGCCGGGCACTATATTGAGCGCTTTATTATTTATTAATTGGCATAAAACCTACCTGTATAAAGGCCTTGGGTATATTTTAGTGGTCTTTTTTGTGTTATGACAGAGAAAAAAAACTCACTTGACCTTATTTTTTTCAGGCACTACTTTATTTTGGCACAGTGTTTTGGGTAATCAATCACAATACAATTAGACAGACAATTTAAAAATGATAACGTCTCATTGGTTGGCGTGTTTTTTTCTGTTTAATATGGCTTCGGTCATATGCAAAACGTCTGGCGCATTATGGAACGTCAAATACGACAGTGTCGAAAATTATTGGGCACGCTGCCTTGGGGCGTCCAATCAAAATGGATATTTGTCTTGAAATTCTTTGACAATCTTCAAATGGATTGGACGTCAATTGCCGTCAATGGCAGCCATTGACTGAATAATTGGAGTTTTCCCGTAAAATATACATATAATATACATATATGGATTTAATTTAAAATGGATAGATTGATAAATAGAGCGAGCTGAGCGGTGTGGGCATATGTACATTAAAAATGATCATATATTATAATAAATACATTGATTTAAAAAAACAAAAAGACCCTGTGTTAGGACAAACACGGAGACCAACAATATTTATCTTTGCATAGGTTATTGCAGTTTTCAATACATTCTTGCTTGTGTAGAAGCAGAACTGAAAATAATGAACAATGCATATTCATTTCAGATTTGAATTTTTCAAGTTGACTGAAAAGCTGAAAATCATGCGCCATGCGTATTGATTAAAATGACATCATCCGCTGCATTTATGTTTGTCTTTTACGATATTTACTGTCCAATCGCTGGTCGCCACACACAAGATGGCCGCCAGCTGATAAAAACGTTGTTTTTTTCTATTTATTTTTTATAATTTATTTTTTAAAATTTAATTAATGGGAATTTTTAAACAAAATGTGTTATTATTATTTTAAACAAGCTGCCATTGACAGCAATAATAATAATAATAATAATTATTATTATTATAATAATGGTTATTGCTGTCAATGGCAGCTTGTTTAAAAAAATAATAATGAAAAAAAAATCCCATTAATTAATTTATCCAATAAATTGTCGGTCTAATGGCGTCTATTGACGGAAAATTCGTACAAAAAGACCTTTAGTCACATAGGACGGCCATCTTGGTAGGGGCAACATTCGCATCAAAGCCAATGCCTCGACATCAAAATTAAATAGATTTTAGTATATATGTATTTTTTGTAAATAAATCGGTATTGGCAGATAACCCATGAAATCGGTATGGTTAGGTTTCCTCGCAAAATGATTGGACGGACAAAAAAAACCCGGAGCGGCGTTCCCGTTTTTTTTTTTTAAAGATAAAGATAACCGATCCAATAAACCACGTTAAAAAGGCCGAAAGCGGTAGGAAAGAATATTCTGGCGTAGGAATCGATCTTACTCACTCTCACGTGCATCCGGTTTTCTCGCCAAGCGCCCGAGCGACAGTCGTCGAAGCAGCAAAAGAAGCTCATGCAGTCTTTGCCGTCCAGACAATCGTAGGCGTATTCGTCTTCGTCGTCGTGGTAATGCATGATGTTGTTCATTTGCAGGAGGGAGGGGCCAGAGGTCAGATTGGTCATACTTGTGGGTTTCTGCCCGGAAAAAAAAATATATATCATTTAGTACATGTTCGCAGGACCTTTCTTAAATGTTATTTCACCCATTTCATTCTACACAGCTGTGTAATAATGACAATAGAGGCTTTTCATTTAATATAAAGCATAACATCCTATAAGACTTACAAACTATTCCACAAAATGTTGGTTTTCATGAAGAGGAAAGTTTTCCTCAATACTAAGTGTCCTGCAAGTGCAATCAGTGAATCGGCATCAGGTGCTTCTTGCAGCCCAACCCCCGTTACTTCAAGTTTGTCAGCTCGGACGGTGCCTGCCGGATTTCTCAAACTAAAAGCTCCCCCCTTCCTCACCCACAGTGGCCCAACCCCCGTTGCTTCAAGTTTGTCAGCTATGTCTTTGCTGCATTACTTGGAAAAACACAAAGTAGCCAGTTCAAAACTTTCTGACCTATTTCAAACATTGGCCATCAAAGTGAAAACTTTTGACCATTTTGACTCATTTAAGAGCACATTTCTTGTATAATATTTCACCCAATTTTATTATACTCAGCTGTGTAGGATGACAATATTGGCTTTACATTTGATTTAATTTGATGTAAAGGTGTCGCATCCCATAAGAGTAGGTTTTAATTTCAAACTATTCCACAAAATGTAGCTTTTCATATAGAGGAAAGTTTTCCTCAATACTAAGTGTCCTGCAAGTGCAATCAGTGGATCGGCATCAGGTGCTTCTCTTGCCCAACCCCCGTCGCTTCAAGTTAGTCAGTCAGCTCAGTCGGTCAATGCTTGATGGCAAAATACTAAAACCCAACCCACCCACCCAAACCATCCCCCCCCCCCTCATAGAGTATGACATACTTGTGTGTTATTCTTGGCTTTGGACTTTTTGGTCTGCCTGTTGCTGGTGAAGTAATGCAGCGTGCCGTACTCCATGAGAGCCGCAAAGGTGAAGATGAAGCAGACGGAGACAAACAAGTCCATGGCCGTTACGTACGAGACTTTAGGCAAGGACTTTCTGGAAATGGTGCTGAGGGTCGTCATTGTCAACACGGTGGTTATACCTGAGGAAAAAATAGCCGAAAATTAATTGTAAAGATACTTTTGGTGACAACATCGCTACATATTTCCTGCTAATGACAGGCCTTCTACTTTAAATGGATAGAAGATCTACTATTGACATACCCATTTTGTGTAAAACGGCCTTTTTACTGCCCTAGAAAAATAGCTTCAGGGTGGCCATTTTGGAACAGGGCCAAAATCAAGGATATTTTCGTAATTCTGTCGGGGTCACTACTTTGTTAAGAGTGATCTGAAATATTATTTTCTTGAGGGATTTCAAGAAAAAAAAGATGACATAGAACCTAAAGAGGTGCGAGCTGGAACGGCATCCTTATTAATCCAGAAAGAAACCCAGGAGAGGACCACAATCATGCTACATGGGATGTAGGTCTGAATGGTGAAATAACCCATCCTCCGACTCAGGTCGAAAAAGATGGTCATGATGACGTATTCGCCTGAAAAACAAAGAACAGAGAGCCCCACAGAGATTTTTTTAGTATATAATAATCTATAAAAAACTGAATATTCTGGGATTTTAATCCAGTTCTTTTAATCCATTTATAAAGTTCCTACCTGACTGGGTGTGGGCCACATCCGAGGTATTCCTCATCCCTACAAATGCAAACTGGTAGAGTCTCCAGTAACGCTGGTCAGCCACTTCCACGGCCCGTCGCTGCCAACGGTAGGAGATCTCGTTTCGGGGGTAACCGTCTAAGAACAGATGGAAGACACGTAGATATGAAGAAATAAATAGTATTAACCGTGGTGCTAAAGTAGCGGTCCCCAGACTTTTCCTAAAAATCGCTTCCTATTTTCGTAATTTGGGAAGGGCGACAATTTAAGACAAAAATGTTGAAAATGTTAATATTATTTTTTCTGACGGTACTAGTGGTTGGGGACCGCTGCTTTAAAAGTTCAAGCACAGCATTTTATATGAAAATAACAAGCTGGGACTCTTAAAATTCTTTCAAACGAGCATACTGACTTAAAATCATCATTTAAAATTAAATTTGATCACACAGTAAAGTCATTTTTCAACCTTTTTTGTCGTGTTGCACCTAAAAATCCACAAAAAATCTGATTAAATTGAGTAATATGACCTTTGACCTCTTGGGCCTAGTTTTTCTCCAAGCTAAATTAGCTAAAAAAATAACACAAATTCAGATAACATTGAGTAAAATGACCTTTGACCTCGTAGGCCTGGTTTTTCTCATTTTTCTGTTTTTCTGATAACGAATGTATGCTCGTTTGTTGAATTTAACTGCAATGGCCCAAACAAACACCTCCACGGAATGGTCTTTTTTTGTTGTTGTCGTTTGCGTTTCTCATTGGCGTGTGGACGAGGACATGAGACTGAAGAAGCACAAGAGACGAGTGAAGGGTGACGCAGACGGACGGCATGAATCATCACACTGCAGAGGGTGTATAATTCATCGAGTCTGTCAGAGCAAATGCTACCAATGACATCTTCTCTCCTCTAGTAGAGCAAATAATAGATTGGAAGAAGCTCTGTCTGACAAGGCAGCTTGAAGCGGATGGATCTTTTTTGCCAAAGACAACAAATGGGCTAAGCCTGTATGCTAGCCCACTGAGACGTCGTTGTCCCCAGTAGGGTTGGGTACCCAAACCCAAGCTATCGGAGGAAACCCGGCAGAAAAAAAACGAATATTTTGGTGTCCCAGTTTTTGTTTTTATCCCCCAAAACAATCCTGATGTCAAGGAAGCCCAAATTTTTTATCATTAGCACATTTTCTTTATAAATACCATAAAGGAATAATCCTCTAACAAGTCTGCATGCTAACGTTAGCTAGCTAACGAGCGAATTCTCATACACTAACAGTTAGTTTAAATGCTAATCATTAGCTAGTTCGATAATTAGCTAGCTAATGCATTAATTCTCAAATGCGAAATACATTAGTTCTTAATGCTAATCATTAGCTAGTTCGAGAATTAGCATTATCTAGCTAACGCATTAATTCTCAATTTTAAATGTATTTTTATTTATTTTTAAGAACAAACTAAGTAGCGAGGGCTAAAGCTAATAAAAGGTAAACGATACCCAACCCTAGTCTTCAGGCAAAGTGAAGAATTTGAAGTCGAGATGACGTGTTTAGAATGGCAGGAAGAGGAGGAGACAAGGTTTGAGCACCTACAGCTTGAAAACTCCAGCGGACAGGAGTGCTCGTCCATTGGAAAGTTATGCAGCTTAAGGTAACACTCGGCGTTAATTGTCAACCTGACAAAAACAGAATTGCATCGTCACACCAACAAACAACAATAGCACGCTGGTACACATGCGTACAGTTAAGCCACACGGACAACAAATAAAATTGTTGGTTTTAGGCTGAACGGGATTCAGACAACATTAAAAATGGCGCTGGATACACAAGTGTCAGAAGTGGAAGTGGAATAGCACTTTGGGGTTTTTTTGTGTAGTCAATCGTGTTTTTGGGAAGAAAAATCAGAATTATTTTGAGTTGGTATGCCTTTAAATCGCTATATCAATTTCATGTACCGTATTTTCTGCACTATAAGGTGCAACTATAAAAAACAGTTTTTATGTTGACTAATTTATTGATTACCTACTTTTTCTTATTTATCTGTTCATTTGTTTGTTGTTATTTCTGCACTTCCCTACTTATTGTTAACCATGTAATAATTTCTGACTTATTTATTGATGATGATTGGTCGTAGTGGGGTTTGTCTTACCTGAGCGTGTACATGACTCTACCATTGCTCCACAGTCTGAGCAGGCGATTAGGCGTGGTGATCCAGTGGGCGTCGGATTTGCGGGAGTTGCGGAAGAAGGTGTCGGGGATCCAGATTTTGCCTACCATGTTGCTGTTCAGCATCAGCAGCTTCATCGAGCTGTTGAATTTCAGCCTGCCGTCGTACCACGTCTGGGCAAAAAAGATGTCGATGGTGTATTCCTGCAAAAAAATTGCATATACTAGTCATTTTAATTTAATCCTAAAAAAAAAAGAAAGTCGGCACTCATGATTGACTTTCCCGGGCCGCACAAAATGATCCGGCGGGCCAGATTTGGCCCCCGGGCCGCCACTTTGACACCCATGGGCTATAGTATATATATTTACATAGTCATATAAGCAAAATAAAGTTTCTCACCATGTTGATAGGGTCGACCGGTCCAATGCTGTTGACGTAAACTGCCGTTTCAATCACGGTGGGCCTCACTGAGAAAATCAAAAATTCATAATAAATACCATAAAATAGTGAAAATTTGATGTTTATGGGTTTAAAATAAAATAACGGAATTGACTTACCACCAATGTCCGGCCGCAGTTTGTTGTCGTAGCCTTGCAGGAGTTTATTAAGAATCATGGTGACGTCACTTTCGTAGACCCTGGGAGATAAGACCCAAGTCTTATTGATGGGAACGTCTTCGTAATCCTCGTCTCCTTGTTTGGCGGGCTGAAGGGCGCCGCTGAAAATGGCAAATAAGATCAGAAAAAAGACCAAGACGATGCTTTCATTTCAAACTATTCCACAAAATGTTGCTTTTCATAAACAGCAAAACTTTCCAGTCAGCAAGTCAATGCTTGATGGCACATAATTAAAAAGCCACTAGAGGCAGCGTCAACGCCACAGCGTCGACGCCACGCTCCTATTGGTGCGTTGGAACCTCCCCTCTCTCCCCAGCGGTTTCCAAATTTAACTTCAGAGCCGTATTTAGCCATCAAAAGAGCCACATGCTGCTCCCGAGCCATAGATACCCTACCCCTTGGGATCGCCAGTAGTATTTCGCATTGTCATTATGCGGTACTGTAGCCCTGCAATATCTCTCCAGATGTTACCTAGGCAACAGCATCAGCATCCCAACCACATCCTAAAAGCATCTCATCCAAAAAAAGCTAATCATAAACATCTCATTCCAAAATCCAAACAAATCCCCCAGAGTGTCATCTAGTTACCGCTCCGACACCCCCCCTCTGCACCCCCGCGCGCATCCGCTTACCAGAATCCCAGCATGGCGAAGAGCACGCACGACCTCATGGCTTCGTCCCACGCGGGTCGTCCGGGCCGGGCGCTTTCCGGGGGAGTCGTATACGACGTCTGGAAGGAGGTCTCTCGGAAATGGGAAAATATTGAGGTTAATTGTTAGGTCGCTAGCATGAGAAAGGTGCGACGGTGGTCCGTGTTAGAGGGGGGAGGGGAGGAGGAGGAAGAGGAGGATGGGGATGGGGAAGGGGGAGGGACTACTTACTGGATGGAGAGAGCTTCATTTCTTGGGCTTGTCAAGGTTGGGTTGTCATTTCAGATATTAGCATCAAGTCGTCATGGCCTAATATATGAACCTTGGTCAAAGTGTTTGTTATTATAAATGAAGTAGTGCAGTAATCCCTCAATTAGCGTGGTTCATGTAGACCAGACATGGCTATGATGAACAGAAAACAGCAAAGTAGGGTCACCCCTATTTAAAAAAGATAAAAATAATAATTTCTTTTTTATAATTTTTTTAAATAGGGGTAATCCTACCCTAATTTTTTTTCAAGTAGTTAGTCGAGCTTCCGCGTTGATCTTCACAATTTTATTAACTTTACAGTAGAAGCTGAATTTCTATCGTTTAAAAATGGATACAAGGTTAAAAATTGTACAGCGGTTTGGGAACTGTGACATTTATGTTTTTTGTTTTGTTTGTTTTTTTAAAGAAAATCTTACGAGCATACATTAATATTACACCGATACCATATTTGGGTAAAAAGGATTATGTCACAACAACTTGAATTGTGAAAAAAATACAAAATAAATTAATATAATAAAAATCCTTTTTTTTTTTAACTGGTGACCATTTTGAGCAATTTTACACACGATACCAAGGCCAGGAACAATTTAGCATCCACTTAGCCTAGCCTAACAGTGAGGCCCAACCTGGGATCGAACCATCGACCCCCGAACTGGGACGTTAAATATTGCAAATTATATAGGGCAAGTATGTGCAGGAATTTGACAAAAAGTCCTTATTTGGAATGATCCAAACCTTTGATGACGGGTTCTCTGTTGAGGTAGGTGGCCCAGTAGACCAAGTTGAAGCTCCCGAACAGAACCGGGAACATGATGCGGGAAATGCGGTCGATTTTGCTGACGCTGTTGAACGTCTTTTTGCCGTGTTCGGCTTTCTTCCCCGACGAGGTCTTGCCGCCGTCGCCTATGGCACCTTTGGAAATGGTGGCTAAGGTGGCCAAGGTGGCGTCTTGACTTAAATTGGGGGCGTAGTTTGCCACGGCCACGGCGTAGGCATTGTTTTTCTTCGCCATGGATGATTCCTTCTTCTATGAGGAAAAGATTGATTTTACACAATTGGTGAAGTTGAAGAAATGTAATCAATCATCTATTAGGATTTGACAGTCGTTTCTAACCATGATAAAAAAATTCAACTCTCTACGTTATACGGTTTGGACAAACGTAGCGAGAGAATCTTAACATACACACAAAAATAAGCTTACACACCTATAAATCAGGCTTTTTAAAGATTATTATAGAAAAAATAAACGGTTAAAATAATTTAAAGTGTTTTTAGTGTTCTTCTTGTATAGAAATAAAAGTGAAAAGTGGAATTATAGTCTTTTTCTTTCAAAATTTGATCAAAAAATGTTTTTTTAAATCTAAAATTTTGGAAAATAAATCCCTTTCTATTTATCAATGAAAATAGAATATTTACCTTTGTTTTGTGAGTATTTAATGGCATGGATTTATTTAGCAATGCATTTTTATAGTGTTAAAAGTGTTGTTGAAAGCCATTAAACAAAAAGCAGGACAAAAAGCAGGACAAAACGCTACCTTATCATTGACGATGGTCTTTCCATCCCAAGCCCAACCTCGTTTGGTGAAGTAGTTGACCGTTGCGAACTCGATGAGCGCGGAAAAGACAAACGCGTAGCATACGGCGATGAACCAGTCCATGGCGGTGGCGTACGCCACTTTGGGCAAAGAATTGCGGGCGCTAATACTCAGGGTGGTCATTGTCAGTACTGTGGTGACACCTGGAATAAATAAATCATAGAATATACATTCCAAAAATCAAATTAATTCTGTATTGGACTCACCAAAAACGGTTCTGGCTGGAACCGACTCCCGATTCAGCCAAAAAGAAACTTGTGAGAGGATGACGGTCATGATACACGGTAAATATGTCTGGATGACAAAATAGCCAATTTTCCTCTTCAGGTGAAAGTGGGCAGTCATGACGGTGTATTCACCTGAAGAAACATTAAAAATATATAAATATATACAGATTAATAATAATTTTCTTTTAGCTAATTCCAAACTAGCTAGGATAGAATGAAAATGAATGGTTACCAGTGCTGGATTGAATGGTTTCCTTTCCCACCGTTTGGCCCACCAAGTCATACTGGTTGAGTCTGGATCCGTCCGCCGCCACGTCCACAGACTGGGAGGCATTCCGAGTCCAAATGTAAGTCACTTCTGTTTTGGTGTAGGCGTCTAAAGGAGAAGGAAATTAAATTATTCTGAAAATGTGTAAGATTGCCAACTTATTTGTCATTGAATGTGTGAACCGTAACAAAAATATATTTTTTGGGTGAGTTGTTTCATACTTACAGCTGCCAAATTTAAGAGGACATGAGTGAGAGTCCATGGGAAAGTCTTCCAGGTGCATGGGACACTCGGCTTGAACCGTCAGCCTGAAAATAAGAACATTTGGATGGGTAGTGATTATCGTGTGGTGCGCGCATTATGCTTTTTTTTTAAATTTAGAATTTTTGTTAATTAAATTTTCTCCATTTAGTATTTGATCAAAACCCACTATGTGCTTTTGGATTCTTCAGATGCTTTATTAGTTAAATAAGAAAGGTTTAAACTATAAATACAACTACATTATTGAACCACATTGATAATGGTAAAAACAATCACCTCATGGTATAGAGAAGCGTTCCATCTTCCATAATCCTCAAAAGTTTGTTGGGCATGGTCATGTTATGGGCCACCGACTTCTTGCCGTTGTGAAAGAAGGTATCGGGAGTCCAGATCTTGCTGGCCATCAAGTTGTTCAGGGGAAGAATATTCATTGGTCCGTGAAACTTTAATCGCTCGTCTTTCCAACTCTGACGGAAAAACACGTCGATGGTGTACTCCTGAAAAAAAGAGTAGTACATATTGTATTACAAGGGCTGCCTACTACTACGGAATTTAATCAGTTTGCCCAGAAACTCTATTTGTATATATATATATATAAACATTTGCACACACATACACATATATACACACTAACATATACACACATATATACACACGTAATGTATACATACGATATATATACACAGACACACACTTTACAGAGGTAGAGTGAAATGATCTATTGCAAATTTGATGAGAATGGACAATAAATTAAACATGCGTCCATCTTCCCTATTTTTGTTGCGCTTGTGGCCCCGATCATAGTCTCACGTCCATTTCTCTGTCTGACCCAGCGCAAAGTACTTTTGTCACAAGACAGGTGAAACGGAGGCCTGCTTGAAATTCGGAAATGGGAAAATTGGAGAAAGCTTTTAAGCTACCAAAGAAAAAAAAGAGGGTGTAGAATCTTGAATTTAGTGCATACTGATTGAGCACCCTGTCCATTTTTTTTTAGAGTTTTAAGTGCACCCAATGTGAGTAAATATATGCCATTTAGTTTTTTACGTCTTCTTCTAATCTTTTAATAAGGGGAGCAATTGCCCGAGGTTGCCAGGTATGCAATAGTACACAATTAATTAAATTATATGACTTACCATGTCTGTATCAGACACGGGACCAAAACTTGTCACATAGATATCCGTTTTGACTTCTGTCACACGGTCTAACAAAAACAAAAAAGTGGTAGTAAAACATACAAAGCTTTAGGACCGATTTATAGAACAGCATGGGAAATAATATTAATAATAATAAATAAGTCTTACCGCCCAAACCGGGTCGCAGTCGGTTATCGTAACCATCGAGGAGGCTGTCCAGGATTTTAGTGAATGTAGTGATGTCTTTGCGTGTTGCGTTGGAATCGGCTTGGGAACTAAAAAAAAGTCAAAAGCAGGTGAATTACACTCAATAATGGGACATCGAAAATAAAGTTTGTAGGTATAGAGTCTGATCTCTACCACCACCTGCTGGCCACCTGTAAATACACATAACTTACCGATTATACATCGCAATCACTAAGACCGAGACAGCAATAAAATAAAGGCGCCGTCGTCCTCTCATCTTTTTCAACCTCTGATGCTCCTAAAAGTGAAACAAAAACAAGGAAACATTCATTTTTTTGGCATAGAATTTTTGTCACTGCATTTTGTTATTTCACGGCCACATTTTGATGCTAAGAAAAAAAAATGTGAGAAATTCAATGCTGTAAAAAAAGTAAAAATAAATCAGTGTTCCAAATTCATCATTTTTTGGCAGATTTCCTTTCATTAGTTAAGACCAAAAGAACAAATGTGCAAATTCATTTAAAAAAATGGAAATATTAGTCCACATTTTTAACATACTTGTAATAGGATAGTTGTCCACTGCAGCTGATCCTGTTGAGAAAGTGGTAGGGGCCAATTTTGAATACTTTGAAAGGGAATCAAAGTATTATTTAAAAGATGAAGATGTGTCTCGGTCGGTATCCTTGTCGCTCGTCCACGACTGAGCAACTGAGCAGAGTACCCAACGGAGCTCTTATTAAATAGTCAGCAGGTCAGCTCTCTTTATTCTCTGGCACAGATGCGCCAACCAATGGCTTCATGCTCCTTTTTCATTGACAAAATATTCCATATTCCTGTAAAAGAAAAAAAATTCAATCATTTCCATGAAAACGCATACAATTGACCCAAATTATTATGTATCTTCCTATTTGATTCAACTATTTTGTCATTATATAAGTATGATGACATTTAAAGCTTTACACAAATAACAACAACAAACAAAAAATAACTAATAAATAAATAAATAATAAATGAAGTAGTCGAGAAGAGCACAAATAGCAAAGGAACAAATAAATAATAAAACCAATAAATTATACATGTGTAAATATGTAAGATTAGAGACAAAGGCTATTTTCTATCTTTAGTACCTTGTGCAGGTTGATGTTAAAAATGCAAGATAAAAAAATAAGGCAATAGTTGGGAGGAAAAAAAACAGGACGAAAAAAAGAAAACATAAAAACTCTTTTCTCCGAGCAGCCTTTGAACGCACCATTTAGTTGAACTTGCAATCAATAAGGAAATAGTGACTAGAAAGCAACATAAAAACGCTTTCCTCCGAGCAGCCTTTGAACGCACCCTTTAGTTGAACTTGAAAATCAAACATGCAAAATGAAATCAATGAGATAATAATAGGGTGGAGTAGAAAAAACGGTAAAAAAGACTAGAAAGCAGCACAGAAACTCCTTTTTCCGAGCTGCCTTTGAACGCACCTTCTGGTCAAACTTGCAATTGAGTCCCCCTGAGAAAGCAGATCTTCCCAGCACAAAGAAAGGACAGCAAAACTCCAGTTCCAGAAGCTAGAAGAAAAGAAACCCACATCTGAGTACATTTTGAAATACAAAGGCCACAAGTGTTAAACCCACCGACCTCTCAAATGCAAGGCGGTCCCCCGCGGGCGGCGATGACGGTCATCGCATCGGACGGCGTGTTTCCAGGCTCAGATTGGACCAAGCTGCCGTCAAAAGGTCGCAGAGGGGATTCCGTAAATGCTTAGTCACAAGTACAGTCACGTTGAGCTGAATATAAACACAAGAAAAAGACAGAGCAGGCATATTCTTGGCAGCACACGTGCACTCCAAGTGAGGAGGTTGACCTCATCGCTGCTTCTGACCGCATCAACAAAATCTCAGCTTCTGTAAGAATGATCAGTAAGGACAGAACAAATATCAACATACTGCAATAAAACTCAAAAGATGAGTTTGGAATTGTCATGTATTCGCCAAGGTTATATAGATTCCACTGGAAAATGGGAATAACTGATTGGATGAGACCAAATGTGGCTCAAATCTCAGTCGTACTCCTGAAATGTCATAAAAAGGAAAAATGAATCATAAACTTGTCTAATCAAATACATATTTGTAATGCTTCTGAGTAATAGTAACATTTTTTAATCACAGTTTGATCGGGGCAAGATGCATTTGTTTTTTTCATGAACATTTTCCATGGAGCGAAAATTAGGATAGAGAACGAACAAACCTTGTTCACATCATTTTATTGATATATTCTAGGTAAACTCCATTGACGTGTACCAGGTCAAAGGTCATTAGTGCTTCTAATTTGGAGGTGAAAACTGGTTCCATAATTGTTTTGTTATTTCAACTGTAGAAGCACCTGTATTGAAAAAAAAAAATCACAAGGGACAAAAATTTAGCATTTGAACCAAATGTACTCACTAGCTAATTTTGGAGGGATGAAGTTATGTCGTTAGCGCTGTCGTTAGTGTTTTAAAGTCTAAATTCGGTACGATAAAATACCGAAACGCTATTATGACAATGGTCTAGTTAATATTTTGAGGATAGGGGCAGGAAATGAGAACCCGAAAGTGGGAAAAATACAGACATTTTACCTTATTAGCAGCCTCGAGTGAATTAATGAACGTGTTAAGCTCTTCTTTGTTCATTTCCATGATGATGGGCTTCGAAGCTTCGTTTTCTCTGACATCCAGATTGAGATTTAACAAGGGAGTCTGAAGAGATGAGATGTTGTCGCTTGATAGTGCCATCTGGTGGCAGAAGATAATCGTTACAAAAACAGACACTTGCTAGCTGCATTTTACCATAACATGAAGGAAATGTGTTGTTTTTTCTTCTTCTTCATACATTGTCCAGGTAGGAGTTCAGTTTCCAATTTCAGTGCAGTAAAACCCCAATTATCAGAATTTTATGAACTTAAAAAAATAATAAGTAGCAAGATCTCCCTGTATTAATTCACCTTAAGTTGCCAGTCAAAGTCTTGTAGTGTAGCAGAAGAGATAGAGTTGGTTCTTTCCAGTAGAGCATTGTGAATCTCTTCCCGTCTGGCGTTTAGCACGTTGAGCACAGCCTCTGAGTGGCTGCTGCTCAATTCCGACAGGCTAGCTAGCACCTGAACACAACAAATGGGACACACTAAATACGTATTTTTAATCTGAGAATATCTTCTCCCTCCATTTTAATTCATTATACAACCCGTTAATGCACTCACCTCCTCATCAGAGCTGCCATTCCCCACTGACAGGCGGAAGAGAGCAGCTAACGAATTCATAAGTTCCATCCACTCCTCCAGGTTCCAAAAATTGCTATAGTCTCCTCTACAAGGAGGTTCTCTTCCACAAATTCCATCCACGACCCTGTGACATAACTGTAGTCACAAGTACTCGTTAAAAAAACAAATAAAACCATGAATGACATGTTATTTTGTCTTCTTGTTTGAAGTTTTTAACCACCTGGACTACAGTCGTAATTACCGTAGGGCAATTAACGTTCTTTCCTAGAACACCTGTGGACAGCGCTAGCATAAACCGTCACAAATATTAATAAACACGGAATTACAACGTTACAGTAAAGACAATTATGTTTGCGTAATGACAATAAGCTTATACTAAAGACAATTATTTTGGCGTAATGACCAAAAGCTTACATTTATTCATTCTTAACTAAAAAAAAGTCTAGTTTGTTTTGTTTTAAACGGAATTTCGTAACACAACGTTCCATTCGACTTTAAATTCATTCAAGTAGCTTATTAGCTTAGAAATTAGCTTTAGTAAACCCCTCATATTGCCCCGAAAACATTTTTTACCCGTCCACAACAAAAATAAAAACATTTATACTCACTTTAAGACACTCCGAAACAGGCACGTTAGTCAATTGTGCCGCCATAATTCTTCTACTTCCGCTTTGTCACCTGACTAGCTACGAGTCACATGATTGTGACAGGAAGCGTTCTTTTTTTGCATTTTCGTATATATTTGAATAAAAATGTAAATCTAGTGTCAACAATATCTATAACAATATTTTCCAATCTCTTATTATTAACGTTAATTTGACGTCCAAAATGAAAAAAATGGAAAAAAACGAAAACAAAAATCAACTGAATAGTGAAAATATTCAAACCCCTTTGACAAACTGTGTTATTAAAAGGATATTACATTTTCATTCATTCATTCAAATGTTACATTAAGTCATTTTTGATACGTCGAAATGGCAACGAAGCGGAAGGAGCACAGTTATATAAAAAACGGTTGCGACAAGACAGTCATCCGCAAAGTGCTGCTTTCCCCCCTTTGAGATACGAACAGTAACAACTGATTTTGTTATAAAATCGCGAATGAGTCGCCATAATTTGACCTCAATCTTCATTTCGACGTTGAAACCAGGGTAAGTCTGTCATGGGATAAAAGCTCGCCGTTTTTTGAAGAGAAATTATAGCTCTAGAATAGATATTTGTTTCATTCTGTCTGGTCGATTTTTGAGATTCAAGATACCTATAAAGCACTGTAAATTTGAGATACGATCATTTTAAAAATTCCACGACCAGTTATTGAGGTTAAGCAGAGATTTGTCAAGGATGTGTGTTGTTTGGCACTACTTCGTTACAATGTACAGTATTTACTGTACTGTACATTATAGCTACAATAACAGTGATATATTACTACTATTTTTGTTATTATTTTTTGTGGACAAAATGGAGATTTTCTGGCAGTTTTTTTTTTTTAATTTAGTGAACGTTGTGAATATTTAACCTTTTATTAACACCTTGATAACAACAACTTTTGCTAAATATTTTTTTGGTGGTTGTTTGGGTTTGTATTTATATCAATTGGTTAGTATTTCTTTCAGTTTGATTGAATTATTATATTTTTTATTTGTAGTATTAGTTATTTTAATTAGGTGAGTGTTGATGTCATTTTTAAGATTATTTTTTTTTTTATTTGATTAGTGAAATATTTATTGGACTATTTTATGTTAAGTTATTTAACATGACTTATTTTCATATTTTCAGTTCAAATGTCTATCGTTGTTGTGATTTGGGCGGGGCTTAAAACTGCAGATTTCATAAAGTACCAGAATGAGATTGATGGCTTGGTGATGTTTATTCTTCCCACCGACAAAGTACAAGTAGACTATTCATCGCCATACATCAATCATTTATGAAAAGTAATAAAGCTGCGTAAACAAATCTTGCCACGCCCACTTTTGATAACGTCTCCTAAACTAACTCACAATCACGTTTGTGTACTAACCCCAAAGTAGCTCCCAAAAAGAATGAAATATTTTTTTGAGTCTTACCGACGTGAACTGTCTAGAAATAACTTTCCGTTGGAAATAACTATAAGGATGCAGAAAATGAATAAATATGATTCTTGTTTTGAATTAGACGATGAAAGTGTGGAGGTGATGATCGAAAAACAGCAAGCCGGACTGCCTTGCCGACCCAATGGAGGTCTGCCGTCGGCTAGGACGCCAATGTCGGTGGCGCTTTTTGGGTGGAAATGGGCAAAAAAATTGGGAGGATTCTCCCAAGCCAAAGAGGAGAAGCATTCTCATTGGCCGAGGGCCTCGAGGGGAAGAACACGGCACCGGCCAACGTTACAAAGGGAACAAGATCCACACGACAAAATACAGCTTGTTAAGCTTCATCCCCATGAACCTGTTTCAGCAGTTTCAGAGGTCAGATTTGTCAGAAAATGGCACTTTTTAATCGATATTTTTGGAGGTCATTTCATCATTGGCTACCCATATCAATTTAGAAGGCTGGCTTTAAGTGAACGTGTCTAAACTGCTATTAACTCAATTTTTAATTTTTTTTATTCAGAAAATTGTGTATTTAATTTATTTGCTAAAAATTAAGCTTTACTATTCTTATTTTTATTTATTTTTTCAAATTTGAATAATAAATTGTAAAATTAAAAAAGCTTGTTTTAATTGGAATTTAAAAAGAAGTGGGATCATTCCATTTAAATGTTATTTTTACTTTTATATTAAAAAGGACAAATAGTAAATATTTTTTTATTATTAATTGCTAAATAAAAGAATATTTAATATTTTTGGTACATATTTTTATCTGTTATCATTTCAACCTGTTGTTGGCCATGGATGGATTGCTCGTTTGTTGTTGTTGTTGTGTGTGTAATTTGAACATACCTTTTCTTGCTTCCAGGGTGGCCAACCTCTACTTCTTGTTTCTAATTTTGCTGAACTGGGTCCCAGTGGTGGAAGCCTTTCAGAAAGAAATTACCATGATTCCATTACTACTGGTTTTGACCATCATTGCGCTCAAAGACGGCGTGGAAGACTACAGACGTTACATCTTTGACAAAAAGATCAACAACCGTGTCGCCACTGTCTATTGTAGGCAAGTTATATCCCAGAACACTCACTCAGTCATTAAAAAAAAAAAAAAAAAATCGGAGCGGTGGTTAAGTGGTTTTCCCATCCGGCTCGCAGTCCTGGGGTGCAGGGTTCGATTCCAAGTCGGTCCTCGCTGGTTCCAGCACCCCGCGGGACCCTTGTGAGGATAAATGGTTGGGAAAATGAATGCATAATTCATAATCTGTCCGATTTATTTACAGAAAGAAGAAAGATTATGTTGGCGTTCGCTGGAAAGAGGTTGGAGTGGGCGACTTTGTGCGGCTATCTTGCAACCATATCACCCCCGCGGACATTTTGCTCCTTTATTCGTCGGATCCTGGCGGCACGTGTTTTATTGAGACGGCCAACTTGGACGGGGAAACCAACCTGAAAGAAAAGCGCATTGTTTCAGGCATTCCACTGCAGGTAAAAAAAATGGTCATAATTAATAAAAGTGTTATTAATAAGTGACAATACCAGCTCGTTTCATGTAAAAACAAATATATATTTTTTTCATTCATTAACAACACATTTAAAGACACTTTTTTGTATTTATATCCATTTCTAAACAATTAGGAACATATTTGATGACATATTTGATCCTTAAAAAAATCATAATAATAAAATATTTCACCCCAAGGCAGCGGATTTCAACCCCGAGAACTTCCACAGTCGTATCGAGTGTGACGACCCTAACGACGACCTCGCCACCTTTCGAGGTTTCATGTAAATATCGGCGATGCCCGTCTCCATGACGGAACATTCTCGATATGAAATATGTTATTTTTTTAATCATTTTAAGGGAGTTTTCTAGCGGTTCTCACGTGGGATTGGACAACAACAACCTACTCCTGAGAGGTTGCACCATCCGGAACACGGAAACCGTGGTTGGCGTTGTGGTCTATGCAGGTAAAAAACCCCAAAACTGTCAAAAATTATTATTTATTCTTGTGGATTACCTCCATTTTAACCATTTTTTTGACTAAGGACACGAAACCAAAGCCATGATGAACAACAGCGGGCCAAAATATAAGCGTAGCCACTTGGAAAAGCGCTTAAACGTTGATATTTTGTGGTGCGTGCTCTTATTGGTGGTCATGTGTCTGACTACTTCTATAGGTAAGTATTTCTTCATTTTTTGGTGGAAAAATGATACTTTTACGATGGCTTTCAGTCCAAATACGTTACAATTGATGAACCGAGCTGCTAAAAATATGTAAATATTTAATGAATGTGCGGTTTTGGTTTACACTGGACTGTTTTAAGTTGCAGCGCTACTTGATGCATTTAGCTGATTGGTCGCCATTTTGACGGACAGGGGCAAAGTGGACATTTGTGTTGGACGTTTTTCACCGAAAATTGCACTGAAATATAAGCAATTTAATTGGTTGTGTGTCACTTTAAATGAGTGAAATGCATCAAGTAGTGCTGCAACTTAAAACAATCCAGTGTAAACAAAATCAACATGTTTTTGCTTCAATAAAAAGCCATTTCATGACTTTTTTAACTTAAACAACTGTTCATCAAGCTAACATAGCGACATTAGCCGTGCTAAAAATGCTATGTGCTTTGCTAGGTCATGGACTTTGGCTGAAACAGATTAAAAATGCAATATTTTTGCCCAATGATGATACTCCTCCCGCCCTGGCTGGCTTCTACATTTTTTGGACCATGATTATTATTCTGCAAGTATGTTGGTCGGACTGTATTTTTTTTTGGTTAAGTGCTAAATGCGCTAAAACGGGCTAACGATAGACTATTGAAACAGGTGCTGATCCCCATCTCCCTATACGTGTCCATTGAGATTGTCAAAGTGGGTCAGGTGTATTTGATCCAAGAGGATTTGGACCTGTACGATGAAAAGACAGAGCGTGGGATCCAATGCCGGGCGCTCAACATCACGGAAAACTTGGGTCACATTCGGCATTTGTTTTCCGATAAAACGGGGACTTTGACGGAGAATGACATGGTTTTTCGTCGATGCAGTATTTATGGGATTGAATATCCTCACCAAGAAAATGGTAATGATTCGAAACCATTGCAAAATTCACCCACAAAAAAGCCACATTCATTTCAAATAGCCAAAACAATGAAGATTTCATTTTTTTTAATCAGGTTGGAGGTTGGAATTCTACGAGACGGAAAAGAACGACGCTAGCGGTCGTAACGAAACGCTCCAATGTGGCTCCCGAGCCAAATACGGCAACTGTCGATCCGTCAACTACGACTGCAATGGCAGTTCGGTATCCGTCCACGCTTTCCTCGCCGAGTCTAACGAAGACGAACGAGCGTCCAATCATTTCCTTCCAAGAAGAAGCGGATTGGTCTGTCATAGCTATTTATCTTGTTGAAAAATTCAACTTTCTGGAGTTTAATAACTTTCCAATTGTGCTTTTGTGTCTGAAATTCAGGCAAAAAAGGTGATTCCGGACCCCGATCTGGTGAAAAAAATCATCCATCTTCAATCTCCCACAATGCCGTCTGGCAATGGCGTTTTTGAGGCCACGTCAAATTTGGAATTGGCCGCCATCATGGATTTTTTCCTGGCCATGGCCGTGTGCAATAGCGTGCTGGTTTCATCTCCTATGATGCCTCAAAATGTGAGCAATTTAAAATCAATCTTTTTTTTTTTGGGTGCTTATTTAACAACTTCAAAAATTGCTGCTAGTTTTTGTCGAAATAAAAATGAAGACATTGAATCCTGTTTAAATGAGCTACAAAGTGCCCGTCAGGCAGACCACTTTGCGACCCCCAAGCGGTCTACTTTTGGCCCCCGTGCCGCATCTTTGACACCACCTTGTTCAGGTCAATTCAAAATTAAGTTAGGGGGCGGAGTCATAATTTTTTCTTATTTTTTTCCACTAAATAATGACAAATGTGTGACTATATTCACACAGTATACTGGATTTTTAGTCGTCCCTTTTTCTGCCTGACTATAAACATTGCATCACCCATTCCAGATGATGGAGAAAGACCCAGAAAATAAAGAGGAACTCACCTACGAGGCGGCGAGTCCGGATGAGGCGGCTCTGGTCCACGCCGCCCGGGCTTATCGCTGCACCCTGCTGGGACGCTCTCCACAACACCTCCTGGTGGACATGCCCGGTATGGGCGCCACCGCCATCCAGCTGCTTCACGTCCTGCCATTTGACTGCCACCGAAAGAGGATGTCGGTGGTGATCCGGCACCCTCTGACGGGTCAGGCGGTGGTGTACACCAAGGGTGCAGATTCGGTGGTGATGGATCTCGCGGGGAAGCCTGCAGGTGAGAGGCGGGATTTATTTATTTAATGAGAAACAGGAAATATTGATGTGTACCTCTACTTATGAAATGAATGGGTTTGTTTTTTGGAAGTTGAACATGTTGTAAGTAGGTGTACTTTATATGTAAATTCTCAAAAAAAAATGGTGGTGCATTTTTTGGATTTTCTAACCAATAATTTCAGGTGAAGAGCAAAGTGAGGAGAAGTACTTTCACATGAAGGAGCAAACGCAGGAGCATTTGGACCAGTACGCCAGAGAGGGTCTTCGGACTCTATGTTTTGCTAAAAAGGTAGCTTGTCTGACTTTTTGCTTCATTTTATTTTCCTGCAAAAATGTGATTTTTCTTTCTGTTTCTTTTTATTTATTCATTTTTGGTGCAGGTCTTGGGACAAGAAGAGTACCAAGTCTGGCTGGAGAAGCATTTGCTAGCGGAGAAAAGCATCGAAAAGCGACAAGAACTCATGCTGGAATCCACTCAAAGCCTGGAAAGCAATCTCACCCTCTTGGGTAGGAGGACCACCTCTTATTTTGAAGAACCAATCATTGTTGACTTCCCTTCCCCCATCGTTGTCAATGTCAAGCATTTCAAGTTCAGAGTGACTATTTCAATCCAACATCTCTTGCGACCTACTTTGTCGGGGGTTGGGTTAAGTGCCTCGTTAAGGGTCGTTGCGGGTGGAAGTTTGGGTTCGGCAGTGTTGAACCAACCAAATAATGATTAGATGTCTAAAAAAAAAACAAAAAAACAAGTGTATATCAGCCTTGTTTCATTTAGTGATATATTTCTATGAATAAATATAGCAATAACATTATAAAATGTAAAAAAATAAAATACAATTACATTATACGGACTATAAGGCGCAGGTAAAAGACTTTGGATGCTAATATTTCTGCCTTTGACAGCCCTACATGTCCAAATCTTTTAGGAAAATTCCTTGTTTGTCTTCAGGTTCCACGGGAATTGTGGACCGTCTCCAGGAAGACGTTCCGAGCACCGTTGAAGCCCTTCAAAAGGCGGGCATCAAAATCTGGGTCCTCACCGGAGACAAACAAGAGACGGCCATCAACGTAGCCTACGCTTGTCGACTGGTCGGCTCGAAGGACCAAATTCTGAGACTCAACTGCCAAAACCAGGTCAGGGCTTCCCAAACCCGTCAATTGTCCTCCATATTTAGGTTCCTCCATCTTTCAGGAGGACTGCGGCACCCTCCTGGAGGACCTCAAATTCCAAGCGCGGACCGCCGAAATATCTAGGGGTGACGAGGACGGGTTCGCATTGGTCGTGGACGGCCGCACGCTAGATTGGTCGCTGGGCGACCATTCCGACTGCTTCCTGGAGCTGAGTCGCCGGTGCAAATCCGTCCTCTGCTGTCGTTGCACTCCCTCACAAAAGAGCAGAGTGGCCCAGCTAGTTCGAGACCGGCTTAAGGTCTCTATCTTGGCAGTAGGTGAGCTAACTGTGTTAGCTATTTGGCTAGTTTTAACCCAAAAACAATTCCTATTTTCAAATGAGCCACACTCACTATTTCAAATCCCGGGATTGGATGGGGGACATCGGTATGCAAAAAGTATTTGAAAATGAAGTATTCAGGGTATTTTTTTTCTGTTTTTTAGGTGATGGGGCAAATGATGTTAGCATGATCCAGGTAGCGGATGTTGGCATTGGGATATCGGGACAAGAAGGCATGCAGGTAAATACTATTAAAAAAAAAACATGGATTTGTTGGTTAGCGTGGGAGTGGCTTATTGTGGGAGTGGCTTAGCGTGTCGGCCTCAAAGTTAGGGGTTCAAGTTTGCATGGGTTTTCTCCGGGTACTCTGGTTTCCTCCCACATGCTTAAAAAATGCATGCTAATGCTAAGCTAATTGGTTGCTAAAGTGTACCTGGTCTTGAGTTTGATTGGTTGTTGGTCTCCACGTGCCCTGCCATTGGCTGGTCATCAATTCAGTGTCCCTTGCATGGGATGGGCTCCGGCACCCCCGCGAACCTGGTGAAGAAAAGAGGTTGAGAAAATGAATGAATGGAAAGCACAAATGAACAAATTGAAACTTGTTTTTTTTTTTGGTATTTTTTACCCATTTAATCAGTTTAGCATTTTTTTGCTGTTTGTTTTTCGTGTTTTCACTATTTTTAAATGTTTTTTACACACCATTTTGCTTTTTAATTAAAAAAAATCTTCAGTTGGTTTAATTCCGCGGACAATTTTTGCCAGAAATGCCATTTTTTTAGTCCTGATAATAATCTCCATGATAGTAATTCCCTTTTTTTGGTGTTTTTTTGCAGGCGGTGATGGCCAGCGATTTTGCCATCTCCCGATTCAAGCACCTCCGGAAGCTCTTATTGGTCCACGGCCGTTGGTCTTTGTCCCGTCTTGCAAACATGATGCTCTATTTTATCTACAAAAACGTGGTCAGTTTTCTCTACACTGTTTTTTTCCCCACAATTTGAAGCTAACAAGACATTTTTTGTCTGTTTTTTGCAGATGTTTGTGAATCTGTTGTTCTGGTACCAATTCTTCTGCGGCTTTTCCGGGGCCGTCATGACCCACGCTTGGGTTCTGATCTTTTTCAACCTTTTCTTCACTTCCGTCCCTCCTTTGGTTTACGGCGTCCTGGACAAAGACGTCCCCGCCCAGCGATTGGAGGCGGAGCCTGAGCTGTACCGGGCCGGACGAGCCTACGAGGTGCTTGGGGAATTTTTATCATCTACGCTAAGTTTAAAGCAAGGGTGTCAGACTCGGGTTGGTTGGGGTTGGGTGGGATATAATAGATTTGGCCCCAGGGCCTCTAAACGCTTTCAATTTTCATCAATTTCATCTCATTTGAACTTCTCAACTATTTGTATTTTCTTTCTTTAGACCCATGCTCGGTTTGCCTTCTGGTTGACGGTTCTGGATGCCTTTTACCAAAGCCTCATCTGCTTTTTTGTGCCTTATTTTGTAAGTACGCCACTCTTTACGTCCATTTTCCACCAATTCGCTTTTAACCAAACATCACTAACACCCACAAAAACAACTATTTAGCACGTTGCTTATTAGCTAAGCTAATACACGCTAAACATGGCATCTTAGTATACACCAAGGGTGACAAAGATGTGGCTCTCGAGCTGCTCACGGCTCTTTATTTCTTCGATTTTTTATATATAGCAGTTTTTTGCCTTGTTTCATGTTTCTCCTATTTTGATTGGCTCTTAAAAGACTCCCATTTATCAGAGACCATTCCTAACAAATCATAAATTAGATTTGGCAAAATAATTTGGGAGATTAGATTTTTTTGGAGTGTTTTTGTCTGACTAAAATGTTTATATCTTTGCGTCCAACTTGTCCAACACTCATTTTAAGACATTTACGTGTTTGTCAGACTTACGTAGGATCGGACGTGGACGTCCTATCCTTCGGCTCGCCCATCAACGCGTCCGCTCTCCTCATCGTCCTCCTCCACCAAGTCATCGAGAGTCACAACCTGGTCAGAAGCGCCATTTTTAAAGTCATAAAAACAAAAAAAAATCCCCACTTTTGACGTCTCTACTTACTGGAAAAATCTGTTTTTTTGCAGACTTGGATTCACGTTGTGGTCCTGGTCCTCAGTGGAGGGTCCTACTTTGTTTTCGTGCTGGTTTTGGCCATTTCTTGCCGGACTTGCGCCCCCCTGGGTGTGGAAACATGGCAAATGTCCCAACCTCTCTTTTATTTGGTTTGCACGCTCACCGTGGTGACGGCGCTAACGCCAAGGTAAGATAAGAAAAAAGAATATGTTAGTTTTTGGTTTGAGAACTTTTGTTGTTTTGTGGTTTTTCCGCAGGCTCCTCTTCCGGGTTCTTGGCAACACCTTCCGCTTAGAATCAAACGCGCACTGCAGAAAAATTCAA
Organism: Stigmatopora nigra; assembly: GCF_051989575.1. Taxonomy (NCBI): domain Eukaryota; kingdom Metazoa; phylum Chordata; class Actinopteri; order Syngnathiformes; family Syngnathidae; genus Stigmatopora; species Stigmatopora nigra. The sequence continues at coordinate 893,020 of NC_135520.1, forward strand.
GGGAACTTCAACTACTCTTTGGATGACACAAATGAGGAATTTTGCAGGGCAAAAGATTCTTCAATTGAAATTGTTTCGTCCTTAGAACTGTGAGGCTAGCACGCTAATGCTAACCACTCAACCAGAATTAACATAGGATCGCCAAAATAATGATTCCATCATGAATTAAAATGGAACTTTTATTTAGACCTGAAGTAGCATTGAGAAAAAACACACAATTGTAGTTTTGAACACAGCACAGAGTGTACATGTGAAAACCCAGGTGAGGATTCTTCATTGACCTTATGTGACTTCTACTACCTGTCGGAGCTCATTGACTAAAGGAGCCAACTCCTTCTCCAAACTCATGATGAGACCTGGACAAAGACACCAAAAAAGACAATATGAAAAAAATTGCTATTTTTTCCAAAAAAAAATTCATTTTTTTTTATTTTAAAAACATGTATTTTTACCTGTGTTTGCATCACTGCTGGCAATGAAACTGATGACAAGAGGTAAACGATTGAACTGTACAATCTGTTGAAAAAAAAAAATCACCAGATGCTGATATGACGGTTGAAAAGTATGGCTAGTGTTGTTTTCAACAATAAAAAAAACACATGTTGACCTGGTAGCTGTTGTAGTAGCAGATGATACTCTTGTTTTTGGAGAGACCCAACTTGCTTCCTTGATCTGTTGCTAACGCGAATGTGGATAGGAAAGCCGGTCTCAGCGCGTGGACTGGAGCGTTGTCGTTAGCAACTGTGGGGTGAAAAAAAAAATGGATGGCAGAGATAAGCAGTAACTGTAACAAGAATGTCTTGAGACTGTCAAATCTGCCAAATATGAAGAATCTGCTGTAGTGTACTGTCATTTTTGTTTTGTTATACCAAACTGCTCGGTCTGTATTTTGTACCAAAACTACAAAAATAAAAGCAAGCAATTGATATGAAAATTTTTGCTCTTTGTTAATAGGTACCATTATTTTGAAAGTAGCATCAATTTTCTATAATGCTATATTTTCTATATTCCTCAACTGTGTATATAGATATATATTTATTGGTTAAATACCTTTAATAACTGGAACTCCATCTCTATCCGTGACCACAATTGCATGAAGACCATCAACACTTAATAAAAGCAGAAAATCAAATAACGTATATTTTATGAAACTTTACTACTGTACAAAATGTTTCATTGACTGTAAACATATGAAAACAATTCCCATTTACTATAAATACCTTTGCAACTGTTTGTAGAGGTATCTTTTTAAATCCTGGAAGAGAAAAATGTGCTTTTAATGAATCCGTTGAACCATATCAGTAATGTATGACGCAGTAACGTAAAGTATTAACTTGGTGTGGTATTTTTGTATCTTGACATTATGTGCATTGAAAGAGATGCTAAAAAACTACAATAATCATATATAAAACAACAAATACTCACGTCAGCCATGGTGGCAAGTGTCTTCCCGTATCATTCAATATTTCTGGTAAAATGACAAAGACGTAAAGTTCGTTTTCACATAAAAAACATTCAGCAATGCTAATGTAGCAGCTAAGCTAGGTTTGATTGACAAGAGCGTGTAATGAGTAATACAAGCTTAATACAAAAACTGAGGTAAACGCTATGAAAAGAACGATACGTACCTGCACTTTAGGTATTTTTAAATAAATAATTTAGCTCATTTGAACTATGGAAATACATTTAAGTGACTGACATCAACGGAGACGGTCACGAGTGCGGGTCATGTGACCCTCTTGTTTGACTTCCGCCTTTTGATAAATAAATAAGGGAAATCAAAACTGCGCAAAATCTGAATTTGTTCAATTTGAAAATTATTTTTCTAATAATAATTAGAAAGTGACCCAAAATCAACAAAAAAGTGACCCAGAAATACCGTCAAATTATTTCTCCAAAATGTAAAAGGAAGTGACCGGAGGTCTCTCTCACGAAAGAAAAGTTCATCTTTTAAACAGCAGAGGGCGACAAATCCCAACAATTCCCACAGCATCTCAATCCATCATCAACTCTTCATTTTCTTTGGAATTCCTCAGCAAGTTATGAAGATATGAAATAAAACACGTGCACGTACGTGCATGTGAGACACACAAAAAGGAGGATGTTAACACTGTCTACAACGCTGTGAAACATTCGCTGGAGGAGAACAACGTCATTTTTCACGCATATCAGGGAACAGGGCAGAATGACAGATGCAGATTTGGTGATGTTCTACAGAACATTTTCTTTGAGGGGAAAAACGGGGGTGGGCGGGGACGCAAATGTCGGCACAATTCTTTATGATATTAACAATGAGTAACTTCTGAGGGTCACGGTCCAATCAGCGAGGTGGCTCCGGTATCATTAGAGAAGAAAAATAACAAAAAATGGATTCTCTGCTCAGTGTCTCTGCCATAAATAATAAAAAAAGTGGCTGAGAATTGGCGACATTGTCATTGTTTTTTATGACAGTGCCAAAATCTTATGACTTTCACTTCTATCTTTCTACCTTTGTGCAAACATTTCCCCCAAGCGAGATACTATTCTCTTTCTCATTTTTTGTTGCTGACACTTTGACCCAATCCCGTTCCAAATCTCCTTTTTTTTCTCCAAAGCAGGAGATTCCCACGTTCCAGCTTGTGTTTTCTGTCACGGGTAGAAAAGAAAACAACAGCGGCAATAAAAAAAAATAGCTATCTCTCATCTAGCTCATAAAAAAGTGTGCTTTAAGCGCCATAACGTATGGGCTCCATGACAACATGGTCCCAGTGTGTCACTCGTCTTGGGCCAAGACTGCTTTTGATAAATAGACTAGGCCATGGCGCCTTTTGGAGGTGAACAAAAAGGGGAACGGAGCTGTGGATGTTCTGCAACGGCAACATTTCCTCCAAAAAAATTACCCTAACATTTTAACCCCTTTGTGGAAATGACATTATAGCAACAAATGTTCACAAGGGTTCATTCTACTATATTTATGTCATCACTTGTCTATGTTGTTTACTTATTCTACTATTTATCTATGTTGACTACTTATTTTTTCTCTCATCTCATTCTCGCAACTGCTTTATCCTCACTAGGATCGCTGGGGGTGTAGGAGCCTATCCCAGCCAACTTTTGGTACACCCTAAAACAGTGGCCGGCCAATCACATTCTTGCCCAGGGACAATTTAGCATCCAGTTAGCCTAGCATGCCTGTTTTGGGGGTATAGGAGGAAACCATAGTACCCAGAGAAAACCCACGCATGGCAGAACAGGCCAGACAAAACCTGGATTCGAACCCAGGACCCCAGAACCATGCGGCCAACGTGCCAACCACTTATTTAATTTGTTATAAATATATGGATCATTGGCTATTTAGACCAAAACAACTTGGATCAGATCAGGGTCATTTTTTTGGTCCAGGTCATGGATCAGCAAAGCATCCCCACCCAAGAAAATCACATTTTTTTGGAAGCCTTGATTGCATTATAGTGCGTCGAATCCTCCCCCACAATCTGGTGTAGTTGTTCAGACAGCTGACCTCAGGAAACCTCCCAGCGGGGGCCCAAATATTTTTAGACATGTAATGTTTATGTCTTTTGACTTCAGTAGCTTTGGAAGTAAATTTTTCAAAATGAGAGCCCAGAGGAATTTGTTGACATCCCTCATTAAATATGGAGCAACATCAAGTCAAAGTACAGTTGAGGGGAAGCCATGAATTTCTCTCCCAGGGATTCTTTCATGGCCCATTCTCAACAATTATACAGTAAATGCTGCAAAACATGACATTGGACGTTTACGCTTCTGTAAACATCGCCGCAAGATATACGGTATACGACGCTAGGTTACAATTTGGGAAATAACTCCACGCCAAAACGCCGTCACTTTCATTTCGCTCTACAAAAGTGGTGTCAAAGGTGCGGCCCGGGGGCTGGAAGTGGTCCGCTTGCGGGTCCAAGCCGGTCCGCTGGGGTTTTTCTCCCAAATGGACAATTACAGTAATCCCTTGATTATCAAGGCTTCACTACATCATGTTTTTGGGGGAATTTTTTTTTAAATACATTTTTGTTGATTTTTTTAAAATTATTTTTTGGTTAAATTTTGGGGGGAAATTCATAACAATATGAAAATTCATGCTGTACTTTGCAAGCATAAACCACTCCCCCTGTCCTCCGCTTGTTACTAGGACCCAAAAAATGACATTAACTCACCTAAAAATGCCCCAAACCATCAGCAAATCTCATAAAATTGCCCCAAAACAACATTAACTCATTTTAAAATACCCCAAAACAATACAAAGTGACAAAAAACCCTCAAAATCAATAGAAAACAATCCAAAATTGACTAGAAGTGTCCTGGAAGTACCCTAAAAATACTGGTGAGCTCTAGTTAGCATGAACGTGGCTCGCTAATTTGGACCCCTCATCCCAAGGAATTTTATCCAATATGTTGCAACACATTTTTCTTCCCTTTTTCTGTCTTTCACTTGCGCTTTCCTCACGAGTGAACGGATGAAAAAACGGAGGCGCCGTGGGAAATGCGAGCATGTTGAAATTAGAGGTGTGGAATTTTAGCAACGGGCCAAAATATCAATGAGTCATTGCTACTGATTAACAGCCCCATCAATTACAGAAAAATGGATTCCAATAAAAACTCTTCTTTTTGTCAATGCCTCGTTATAAAGAATTGACCTGAAAATACACCAAATGTAACTTTATGTGGATAATATTTAGGAGAATTCATATGTGAAAACATTTCTCATTGGATGTTAGGTTGACCATGAAAGATTTTCAAAAACGGTCTGGCGGAGAAGATCCACAAACAGCGTCCCCCCCCACCCACGGTCCCTCCGTGGGGCACCGTGTCACTTCCTCCCGAGAGCTTCACGTCGCGGAAGGTCGGCGAGTTATTGCACCTGCTCTTCCTCCGCCGATGTGAGGCCTTTCGGAACAAACCGACAGAAGTCCACGCTCCGTCTGTTGATTCAGCTTTCAAGCATGGAAAGCCTTCCCCGAGGAACCAACGTCCCGGGGGAACTGGACAATTGCGGGTGGTGGACACGCCACCACTAGTGGGACCGACCATGCAGGTGACATGGAGAGGCTCTTGAACGTTTCATCGCTCCTTCATTTTCTGAACCGCTTAACCTCACTAAAGAGGGTGCTGGAGCCTATCCTAGCTAATAACAAGCACCAATTGGAGTACCCGGAGAAAACCCACACAAGGAAGAGCATGCACACTCCATACACCTGGGATCGAACCCTCAATCCCAGAATTGTGAGGCCGACGTACTAACCACTTCATCACCGTGTAGACAAAAAAAAAACAAAGATATATTGTTTAAAAAACAAAAAAAAATGTATTTTTACAGTTAAATCAGGGGGTCAATTTAGCATCCAATTAGCCTAGCATGCATGTTTTGCGACATTGGATGAAACTGGAGTACCCACAGAAAAGCCACACAAGTCCATGGGCAACATGCAAACTCCACACATTGAGGACCCACCTGGGATCAAACTCTTGACCTCAGAACTGCGAGGCCGATACCCTAACCACTTCTCCACGGCGCCACCAATAACACAAATGCATTACTATTAATAAAAAATAAATAAATAAAATTGATGGCTAAATTTCTCATTTCAAATCTTATGGAAAGGAGGAACTCTAATGTGAAGCCATTTTAGTGGAACGACTACATTATCTGATTCCAAGAGGAGGTCTGTCTTTCACTCTATTAGAGCTGGTATGCCAAACCTCCGTGACAATCCTGTTTACTTGGACATATCTGATGTAATATCAAGTGAAGGGTGACAATTATGGAGACCTCACACATACACTGACTTGGGAAAATAAGGTTACAACCCCAATAAAATCCCCAGTCGGCACACTTGGTTTATAAATGGCGTCCTTAACACAGCAATTGGCTTCTGTTTGTGTATTTTTCCCCTGACAGATTATTTTATTTTGTACTATAAACACATTTCAGTCACTCTATTTTTGTTCGTTGTGTTTTCCAGGAAAACAAATGGAAATTTGCAGCTACCATGAAATGACTCGATTTAATGGTTTTGATAAATTTCAAGCATTATTAGCTGCCATGACATAAACATTTATCCACTCAAAAACTGGATTGTCGACTTCTGCTCCACAATTGGCTAACTCCAGCACCCCCTGCGACCCTTGTGGGGATAAATGAGCAAGTTTTTGATGCAACTGAAGAAAATAAAGGCCCTCTAAATACAAATAAACCTGGCTAACATCTGCAGACAGAGGGAGGGGAAAAAACAGGGAAGCTAACAGCTTCTGCCACAGCCAGTGTGACCAAGACGAGAACTTCTTACCAGAAGGTAAATATGGCAAACCACATGAGGTGGAGATGCAGACTGGGGTCTGACCCATTAGGCACACCAATTCTCTGGTCTCCACAGTAGAGGTCTGGCCTTAAAATGCACAGCTGTGTTTTCTCTATGTTTGTTCCTCAACCCACATGGGACATTCAATAACTAACAACGCTTTAGATGACTGTCCTTTACCGCAAATTGTCCAATTGTGCTCGAACAAATAAAGCTATTTCATCAATTTTAAGGCAAAAGCAATAGAAGGATAGGCCACATGTCAATAACTAATAAGTAATTCAATAACTCAGTGTACTGTGTACTTTTATGTATTTGGTTTTGAACAATTTTGATAATAATATCAGCAGGGGCCTAGATATGGCCCAGAAATGCAGGCAAATGTAGTGAAGGGAATACGAAAATGTTAAATATAATATCAAAATAATAAATTCATAATTAGAAATAACAAATATATAATAAAAACCTATACTATTACGTATAATATGTGTTTAAAGCTAGTTTCCACAGGGGGTTGATGGGAGTTTGAGCCAAAATGGCCGACACGGTAAAAACGAAGAAGAAAACAGAGAAGAAGAAATTAGGCGGGAATCAAATCATAGAGGCAGAACAGCTACAACAGGTCGGTTTATTTTGTTGTAGAATAGAAAGTGTCGCGATAAATCCTAACGTTTTATTCAGTTAAGTCGAAAGTTTTATTAACATTGACATGAACATGAGCGTTTATAAAGGTAAGAACGGTTTCAAAAAGAGTTTTAAAACGATGTATATAAAGACGTAATTCATTCCAGTTGAATCTATATTTCAACATACTACGTTGTTCTTGTTTTATAAATGGTGCCATCGACTGAATGAATGAAGACATACACTCGACAAAATTGCAATCAATTGAATTTCAATACAAAACAGTTGAAAAAAACAACTACCTGGTTTTAAAAAATGTTAAGGCTGTGCTAGCAGGTAAGAAATAAAATCGATATAAAATATGTACAACAGGGGGCAGTCTTGTGACCTTTATAAATGATAGTAATGGAGTACATTCTCCATGCAGACAGCAATGAAAATTTCAAAATGGCATCTTTTAAACGCTCCGCCGCTGTAATGATTGAACACAAATCAAAATGCGGCCGTTCCCGAGGGAAACGCTCGGTTTTCTGAGAGTGGGCAGCTGCTTGCAATTGAGACTAAAGACTTCTCAGCCAGGAATGTCCCCAGTGACTCCAAAACATAACAGAGAATGCAACATTAAGAAATCCAGAACACTAGTCTGTTGGCTTTTCACTATTTCATCTACTTCATTGCGAGTTTTTTTAAAAAAAAAACCCTCGACTGTCAAGCTAGTTTTGTACTGATATCATTTTTTGCCACCCCCCACCCCCCCATTCAAGTGAATTAGACATCTATTATTGTCAATGGAGGGGAAATAGTTTGTTTTTGTGTCATTTTCTGCTGCAGAAATAAAAATATATCATGTTTGTTAGTTTTAAAAAAAATACTAAATGACTGCATAGTCGCTTGAATGTAAAAAAAAAATGCTAATATCTAACATTTCTTTTTCTCATCCAATCCAGTTCAATTTAGAAGGCTACTCTGCCCGGCAACTAGTGATAGACTCTTTGGTGGGATGGTGCATGTTGGCCAGAGGAAGAAAATATTTTATTTTTTAACTCATTAGCTATCTATAATAGAAGCAGGGATCCATTTATTTATTTTTTTCTTTTTTTTTTTCTTCAAAATTGATTTTTGTGATTAAATTGACGGCAAAAAAACGACTCTGCTTTTGTCAATAGCACAGAAAGAGTTAAATCAGAATTCTGGCATCCAGGGGTTACACTAACATGTTAAGGGAATTCCAAAAAACCCCAAAAACGATGTTAATATTCCCTGTTTATCATTAAAGAGGCATTCCGAGAGCAGAAGCACATTTTGGGCTTAAAAAAAAACGTAAATTACGTAAATTGTGAGCATCCGTCAAATTGTCATTTAGCAAGCAAGGGGTGTGCTTGATTGCATTTGCACATGTTGCCAAGCACCAATTTCCATTGTTAATAACCTAAAGCAAACATTTATGTCTGATGCTGAAAATTGCTTTGCCTTTGAAAGCAGTGACTCGGCCTAATCCGTCATCTGGAATATTATTTCAATGATCTTTTAAAGGTTTTCCCAAGGCACTTTTTATGCCTTGTAATGTATTACAGTGGTACCAAGAATTCGGTTGAAAAATTGGTGTTCCATTGTTTTGAGTGAAATAAAAAAATCGAGTTATGGTTGTGATGTCATAAACAGAATTTGTGATGTCACAACCAGAATTTGGTTGAAAAAAATGGTGTTCCCTTATTTTGAGTGAAATAAAAAATCGAGGTTTGATTTTTGCCATCATTGTTTTTTATATGTAAAATATGCGAAGTCATTTTCATATTTTTGCATTTAACAGATTCAGAACTGCACAAAAAATAAGAAACTAAGCATTTTTTGACTTTAGGACAAAGTAATTTATCATTTACTGATTATACATTGTATTGTAAATTTTTACTGGTCTAAAACATGTTGAATTTGGAATTATTTTTGCTAGTCTTACTAAAAATATGGGTATCGACCATCTTGAGAAAAATCGGATTGAATTTTAGTTTTAAAAAGACCGTTTGTGGGCGGGGCATCTCTATAGTTTCTTCAAAAAGTCAAGTTTGTTATCCCATTGTATCGATTGAGCAATAACCTTTGAAAAAGTTTTGAAGTGGTCCCTCTTTCGGTAAACTTTGCCCCTTTCTGACTCAGTAAATAAACTGAATGATGTATTAGAGCTTTTGATGCTGGAATATTTACCAAATGTAAAGTCATTTCAGTCAAAGTCAACAGTACTTTAACATTTCTATTCTTGTGTAAAATAATTGTCTTTCTCATAAAATGTCATGTATTATTACATATCTTTGATCTCTTCCAACTTTAACCACATTTTATGATGACTTTACTAGTTTATTTAACCGCAAATATTGCAGATAAATTGTACATCAAACGTCAACTTTGACAGCCGCATTTAAAAAAAAAAAGCCATTTATCCTCCAGTAGCGGAATTCCAAACACCTTTTCTAAACAGTTAATGATTTTACCACTTGAAAAAATGGTCTTATTCAGCCTTCTTTGTCCAATTTTCAGGGTGTGTGTGTCCCGCTCTTCAGAAATCGTACATCACAAATGACAGATGGCGGGCGTAAAGGGCTTTCAGATGTGGAAACCAATGAAGGAATTTGGCCACTTTCAAGTCGAGTCCAACAAACACGATTCGAACCGACTCATCTCGGTATCACCTGTCATTTACGGAAACTGACTAAATGATGACTCAGCTTACGGTAACGCTTATTTTTTTATGGATGTGACTTGTTTTGAATATTCAGGACATTTGATAATTCAAGTGAGCACTAAAGATCATATCACACATGGCTAATAGTTTGGTCATCGGCCTGCAAAACAACATTAAAACCAATTGAAACCATTTTTCAGCACACTTTGAAGGCTAAAAAAAACGCACCACCACTGCCAGATATTAAAAAAATATATACAAAAACGTCTGAACTAAGACAATACTGTTAAATACGCATAATTTAGAACATCTTCCAATACAAAGCTCCTCCATTGCAAGATTTTCTACCAAAAAAGTCCTATACATCAACAATGGCTGGCTCTAGAGGTGACTGTGTAGAATGTATATGTTCATTAACATTCAATAGAATAATATTCATTAATATGTGCTTCTTATTAAATAAATGAAACTCAAACCTAATTATGAGCCATTATGTTGTTTTTTTACAGGAAAACCCTTGTTAAAGCCAGTGTTTGTGTTTTTTTTTTGACACAAGACGACAATTGGAGTGTTTTGAGTGTGTTGCGTTCCGACTGTAACTTGCTAGGAAATGCCAAAAATGCATGGCTAACACAGTTTGTTAATCCCACGTGTCAGTGGAAAAGGGGTGCAGGCATGCACTCAATGAGCAGTCCCACTTTTCAAACAGTGGCTCACACAAAGAATTTCTTGTCAAAACACACACGTTTTATGAGAAGGAACCTGCCGGATGTTCACTAAGTGTCTTCCTTTGCACTGACATTGCCACGGATGGAAAACAGGACTTCGGTAGTAGTAGTAGTCTTATCCGTGATTAGATTTAAAATACACTGTTCTTCCAAAAAGAAAATATATGTATTTTTACTACATATTAGGGGTGTGTGACATGAAAAAAAATGTCAGTTTGTCTTAAAGTTAAGAATAAATGAATTAGAATTGTTGCTATTTTCTGTTTTCTTACAAAGGTTACTCGCGCGTGGTTAGCAGAAAAAACCCATCCGCTAAAAGGGACACCGTGAGGCCGATTGGGTGTACTACGTTATCTTAGAAAGTATATTTCATTTAAAATTGGTGGTATACTGTATAAAAAAATGGGTCATATATTAAATATTAAAACAAATCTTAATATAGAGAATCGTTTAATAATATAAATTTAAAATCTATATTTTTAAAAATTACAAAACATTCTTTAGGGGAAATCTAGTATTTCTAAGTATGCTTTTTTTTCAATTTACTTTTATTGATGTATTTTTAGGATTTTTCACATTTTACATGTATTTTTTTCAACTTAATTTACTCCATTTTTTGGACATATTCTTCCAATGATGTCTATCGGAGAAATCCATATTTTGGTTGTTTATTCTTCATAGTAGATGTATTAAAAAATAACTTTTTGCCATTGTTTTCTTTGTGTAGGCGGATTGAAAAGGATCCACGGAGGCCACCTGTCATCAAATCAGGCTTTGAGGATCTCCAAGGCAAATCACAGCGGTTGGACGGCCCCCCCCTCGCCGCCATCCACCGCCTCCACCGCGCTGGCTTGCAAAGTTGTAACGGCGAGATGGCTTGGCCGCTTGCCCGACCAAGTTATCCACTACAAAGAACTGCTTCCAACTTCTTTCCTGTTTAGACAAGGTCTTGAGGTATGCAATATGGATCCTTGCACAGAATGCATCACGTCGGGATTACAGCGGGAACCAAATAAATACACTCTACAGTATACTTTATGTCAAAGGATGGTCAACTCGTGGGCTCAGTACCGGATTTTCTAACATTTACCCCAAAAATGCTCCAAAAAATGATGACTGAATCTAGGATACAGCTTATATGCGCATAAATTAGTCTTAATGTACACAAAACTGCATACGTTTGGGTCATTTATTTCAAAATGAAGGAAAAATAAACTGATAAAATACTACATAAAATGTATTTTGACGTCTAGGAATGAAATTTTATTTTAAAAAGTATTAAATACTCAATTGCGCCAGTTATTGGTCGCTCAGGGTGCGGCCATCTTACCTCAGGATGACAAAACTAGACTGCTATGGACATATTTCATGGTTGTACTGGTCACCTGACTCCCTTTTTGAATTTGTTTACGTGTAGGTAACAATCGAGTCATAAAGTAGATTTTTACAGACAAATTTTCTTAAGATTTTCTCAAAAGTTTATGTCAAAGTAACACATTTATACTCCCAATCAAAACCATGAATATGGAAGTGAACATTGTGACTCAGGGAAATATGAACAATACACTGTTTAAAATGTTTGCTGATGGCATTTTTGAGCAGGTTTTTCAGAAAGGCTTAAAAAGAATGATGCCGATACGCCGCTCTAAAAAAGTTATGGCTCCGTCATCACGGTCCATTTCCTCTCTCGGCTTTCATGCCACGAGTCACGGCCGCCGTCGTGTTTACCGTGGAACTTGAAAGGATTTGCGCGTTTTACGGACTGAGGTCCTTGGCGGAAAGAGCCAATAGTTCAGCTTTGACTCAGTGGGAGCGGGACGCCCATATTTGGAGATCAAAGTGCCTTCGTATTCATACGAAACAAACGGGGTTGTTTGCTCAGGGCACCGCTTCTTATTGTCAACACAGTCTAAACGTCGGGTTGAATGTATCCATCTCAGCGGAAAGTTCCACGCTCCAATCCACCCGCGCGCGTACGGCACTCCGTCAAAACGTTGACAGTGCGGACTTACCGGGAGTTCTTTTTCTCTCCGCGTGAGCTCGTACGGAAAAACCTTGTTTGCTGAATCCACATTCCCACATCGAAGACCTCCCGGAATTGTTTCCACTGAAATTATGCCATGTTCGTTAACTTTCGCCTTTTTTTGAGTACGGTGAACTATTTGGTTGGTGGTCGTCCTGGTTTTTGCACCCAAAAAAACCTATAAAAAGTATCAGGGCAAAGGACAACTAATCATAGCTAAGCGCAATTAGCGCAGTGTTGAACTAGCTAGTTCGTTTTTTACGTTTTAATGCAAGATACGGGTTATAGTCGTCAAAATACTTTTACTTAAGTGGTTTATCTGTTTATTTTTTGTCTATTTTGAAATAAATAGTCTCGCGTTATGGCGTTTTGGGCATGTCAAGTCTAATTTATGCGCATATAAGCCGTACCCTTGATTCAGTCGTCATTTTTTTTTAGCAAAAATGCGGCTTATATGCAAGAAAATACGATGAATGTGAATTCAGGTAGAAAGAAGTTCTTCATCTCAAGTCAATCAATAATTTTCTGAACCAGGGGGGTGCTGGAGCCTACCTCATCTAATTTCCAGCTAACCACAGAGCACAACCAGACCTAGGACAACCAATCAAAGCTAGCTTAGCATCCATGTGAGAGAAAACCAAACCACCCGGAGAAAACCCACATGAGCAGTCTCAGGGAGAACATGCAAAGGTCCACCTGGGATCGAACCCTCGGTCCCAGAACTGCGAGGCCAACGCACTAACCACTCATCTACCGAACTGTTTTTTTTTAAAGCCTAAAAAAAGCAAAGATGAAATCTAAAAAGACTGCCCAGCGTGTAGAGGGACATGGGTAAAAGCAAGCTTAGTTTTGATGTTGGCAAAAGAGGCGAAAGTATGCTTACCGACGCTGGAGGGAAGCTGGTGCAAAGTACCCAAAGTCAAAGCACTTTGATTTCCCAAATGTTCATAATCAAACACATTTTTATTTGAATAGGCAGCGGGGAAGACCCCGCCGTGTGTTTTTTTAGCGGCCATTGTGTTTGCCGAGCCAAATATCGGAAACTTTGATACCCAATCCTCCCGCGTCTGTTAGCTTTGGCAACCGCCGCGGGATTCTGGGGATGCTTTTCCCGCCAACGGCCGTGCCTTCGCCGTCCACCCGCCGACTTAAGGTCGTGGAGTTGAACGCGTCCGGCGTCGGACCCGAGACCGGTGACGGAGAAGTACGGCCGAGAGAATCTCGGGGTGAAAACCTATCTCCGCTTTTCTCACAGGTTTTGAGAGAAAACATTCGATGTGGGAGTTTTTTTCCCCCGTGGAGGCCGAACTCGTATATTCCCAAACATTGGGTCTCTAATCATTTGTTTTTTAAACAGTCATTTCTAATAAAAAAGTTCTTTTTTAAATGACCAGAAAAATTGCCACTCTATAAAGGGTTAAATGTCTCCCAAAAAATTTTTTTTCAATCACACTAAGATAGTTTTTGGAAGAAATCAATATTGTATGACCCCAAAAAATGGTCCCTTGTTCTATAAAGGGTTAAAAAGTCTCCAACAAATATTTTTTTCAATCAGCCAAAAGTTGGGTTGGGCCACTGTGGCTTGGGAGGCAGCTTTTGCCTAAAAAACGACAAACTTGAAGCCACGGGGGTTGGGCAGAAGAAGCACCTGACGCTGATCCACTGATTGCACTTGCAGGACACTTAGTATTGAGGAAAGATTTCCTTTTCATGAAAACCAACATTTTGTGGAATAGTTTGAAAGTCTTATAGGATGTTATGCCTTTATATTCAATCAAAAGCCTCTATTGTCATCATTACACAGCTGTGTAGAATGAAATAGGTGAAATATCATTCAACAAAGGTGCTCTTAAATGGGTCAAAATGGCCAAAAGTTTGCACTTTGATGGCCCATGTTTGTAATAGGTTGAAAAAAATAAGTTTTGACCTGGCTTTTGACATTTTATACCAGGCAGGATTGGCTTTGCAAAGGTGACAAAAGCATATATATAGTTGACAGCTAAGAGCCACATGCACCGATCTTAATAGCCACAAGTGGCTCCCGAGCCATAGGTTCCCTACCCCTGCTTTAAAAGCTTCACATAATCCTTTCAAAGGTGGTTGTACTTATTAAAAATATTCCTATTATTGCAGAAAGGAGAAGGGACGGTGGATGAAAATGTCTTTTTGGCCGGGGCCGGGCCGAACGCATGGCGGGACGGCTTCATCCGAGACGGCAAGACGATCCCAGAGCCACGCGGGAGCAAAAGCAGAGTCAGCAAACAAGTAATAGAGCAAATAAGCCGTACTTAACATTTGAAAGGCTCTTTTCACATATCTGAAAACCGCATGCTACTGTTACATGTCATTCTAGACCACCAATGGCAGCAGGGGGGCAAGAAAAGGTACAAAGACGGACGGGAATTGGACCTGCCTAACAGGTATTGGACCAAAACACGCTCACATCGCTTAAATACGGCATTGTTTATATGTGGATTATTATTATTAATTTTAGATTATGGCATTGTATGGTAATCCCTCGAATATCACGGTTAATGTAGAACAAACATGGCCGCGATTTAGTGAAAAATCGCAAAGTTGGGTCTCTTAAAACTTTTTTTTTTTTCAGTCCTAGTAGCAAAAGTGGCTTCTTCTTATGAGTTTCAGTGTATATTTTGATATTTTTATGAATACAAATTAAATAAATAGTAGGGAAGTAGCCTGGGAATCAAACCCTCGACTTCAGAACTGCGAGGCGATGCACCAACCACTTGACCAACGCGCCACCAGTTACCAGCTTAATGAAATACAATGTAAATGTTTATATTGACATTTTTTTTCGTACATATACTTTTTTTTTTTTATTCGGTAAGATGGGAAAGTTGAGTAAGTTGTGTGAAAGGATAAAAAAAAATGACGATTAGATGCCATAATGTGTCTACTTTTGAAATGTAGGAAGAGTTTTCCCCGCCCCCTTTGCAGTCCCAGCTGAAGTGAAGTGTTTAAGCATCCCCAGTGAATTCCAATCCATAAAAATGTGTGTAAAAAATCAAGATCAAGACAAATTTGACTGCGAGCAATGGAAACGTGCCCAGATTTCTCTTTCATCAGGCCATATTTTTCCAAAGTCATAAACGGATCCCCAGGTCCACACTCTATAACACGTTGCGCACACACCACACCGCCGTAAAAAGGGCCGTATTTGTTAACCGTATTCGAGCTATTAAGTGAGTTTTTTCACCTTTTATACAAGATAGGGTTCTTTTATTTTCTTGAATTTCATTCCTAGACGCCAAAATACATTTCGTTAAGCGTTTTATTTTGAAATAAATGACCGCATCGTCGTGTGTTATGGCATTTCGTGCATGTCAAGTGTCATTTATGCGCAAATAAGCCTTAGCTTCGATTCAGTTTATCATTTTTGGCATATATGTGAGAAAATACGGTAATTGGAAAAAGAACACATTTTTTTTACATTTTATTCAAGATAAGGTTCATTTTTTTCCATTATATGCAAAATAAGGTTTTTTTTTTTTGCCTTTTTATGCAAGATAAAGTTCATTTTTTTCTGGAATTTAATTCCTACACCTCAAAATAAACGTTGCTAACCATTTTATATTTTCTCTAATTATTAATAAATGCATTCTGGCATGTCAAGTGTCATTTATCCACATATAAGCCGTACCATCATTTTTTTGAGCCACCAATATGCGAGAGAATACAGTCTTTTTTTGGGTCAATTTTCACATGCTAATATAGCATGTTGCTATTGGTTTACGCTGGACTTTAGGAAGTGAGGCAAGGCAGTCTGGGAAGATCCATAGTTAAGCAAAGTGAAAGGCGATCCTAATAAGTGTATTAGTTTGACACAGGCATTATTTTACGGAGAGCAGTTTGTAATGCCCCGTGGGATGACTCCACTCCAGTGTTGATTCTGAAGCCGCTCACCGGTCGGTCCAACTGGCAATCTGCCCGGCGACTTCCACATCAAAACCTGATGTGGGAAAAGCTCGCAAACGGGCGAGATTACTTTTTGAAAGAAAAAAACAGCCCTAATGCGACGTCCGCGGGGAAATTAAAGAACGGACGACGTCCTAATGCGACGTTGACCAGGATAGATGTCCGAGTGTGTGGCTATCGTCCACCTTCTGCTGCCTTCTGATTGGTCGTTTGTTAAAATCTGTAAATAGTTTAATCTCTATCGTTTTCCCCTCATTATGAAACATTTTAAGAGATCGTTTTAAACAAAACAGTTGAATGAAATGAGATAATACTAATCATTATGCTAAAATGACTTGTAAATAGCGTATTTTCCGCACTATAAGGCGCCACTAAAACTTCAATTTTCTCAAAAGCCTTTGTATTAAAATTCTATTTTTAGTATAGCTCCATCTAGTTCAGGGTTGGGCAAATTTTTGGGACCTGGGGCCACATTGACTTTAAAAAATTTGACCGAATGTGGGCCGCGGGCTGTAGTTTGCCCACCCTTGCACTAACCACTTTGCCTTAAATGTTTTAAAACTCATTTAATTATTAATAATTTCCACATGAACAATAACAAAATCAATACATTCCTCATTTTATTGATTTATTACAACTTTTTGTTAGCCATTATTAATTTTAAGTCCCCAAGAATAGCAACCATACACCATTTGCCCCCCGATTTTGTCTGCTGAACTTTGCGATAGGACGGCGACCGTGCCCTGGCCAGATGGAAATCGCTTTCCATCCAGACCTTCCTGACCCTCTATTATCACGTCGCGTCGTTGTTGTACAAGTAAAGAGGTCACGAGGGGTGCTTGTATCCTTCCCTTTCCCTCCTCTAGCTGGGGGTGAAGCGGCAAGTCTCTCCCGGCTCTGTCAATGGCCGCTCGTGTCCATCCTGTTGGCCCGCCACTGGCCGAATGCCCGGCGGTAGGAAGCCGTAAAAGTGTCAGTGACGCGCAGGGACGTCTCGCGTCTAAAACATTATCTTAACCCTGGAATGCTCCCTTCCAATTGGACGTCAACCAGTCAGTTAGGACAGTAGCAGTGAATGACATATCATCCCTTAAGCCCAAAGCTAAAAGGGCCAGAAATTCAAGGCCGAAAGAGAGGTCGCAAAGGTTATTGTTGTTGACAAGATAGGGGCCTAGTACCTAAAAGTCACCTTATTGTTGTGAATTTCACGCACATTTTTATGGTCGACGGGTGAGCTTTAAAGTGAAATTTTACAGCCAGTCAAATGGCTTTTTAATTTTTTAACGTATTTTTTATTTTTTAGTAGTCAAGGATGTTGGCCTTGCAATTCTGGGGTCGTGGGTTCGATTCCAGGTCGCTTCTCATTTTGTGGATGTTCGTTCTGGGCTTATGTGGGTTTTCTCCGGGTACTGCATTCCAAAATCATGCTAGGCTAGCTCCTTTAACACTCTAAATTGCTAAATTGCCACTAGCTATGATCAGTTGTCATTTTTCTCCTTGTATTCTGTGATTTTTTTTTTTTTACAGTGCAAAGTATAGTCAAGGGTTTTGTCCTCACTGTTTTTGGGTCGTGGGTTCAATCCCAGGTCAGTTTTTGTTGTGTACATGGTCTCTGGGCTTATGTGGGTACTCTGGTTACCTCCCGCATTCTAAAATCATGCTAAGCTAGCTTTTTGAACATGCTAAATTACCCTCAGCTTGTCCTTTACCTCTTTGTGCCATGAGATTGGCTGGCCATCAATTCAGTGGCGCCCAAAGTTGATTGGTATAGTCTCCAGCACCCCCCAACGACCCGATAAAAGGTTAAAAAATCTTAAGCACCAACTTTGGAGTCGCTATCAACCAATGTAGACTTTAAATCGGCACAAGATGGTGGTCTAGAACCGTCAATGGTGGCCTTTATGTAAGAAAAAGTAATGTTTTGGTCCACTCATTGTGAGAAGGTGCTAGCTAACTGCTACGTTAGCATGCTTGTCAGCAACGTGCCCTCTGCCTGTATCGTCCCACGAGGCTGTTTTTTATGTCACCTGGCCTGCCATCTTCAGCTCGGCAGCTGCAAGTGTGTTTTCCTGGCTACTAAGCGGCTTGTTGACAGACTAAATAGTTCCTGAGCCGTCCAGAAATGCAGAGTAGCTGGTCCGCGCATCCGTCCTGGACGCCCACTTTTCCGCCCTCCCGTAGAGAGACGGCCAAAAACAAGCACGTAAATATAGACTTTGTTTTGACATTCTCCTTTAACGTTCCAGACCTTTCATCACACTGACTGTAATGGTCTCAGGGCGGCCATGTTGGTAGGGGCAAGTAGTAAACTCATTGATGAGAGGCCAGAAAAATGTATTTTTTTAAACATTTTATTAGCATGTGAGTAGCTAGCATCCCTCTTAAATTGTGCAAACAGAATTCACAATCATTCCACCCCAGGACCGGATTGGACCCCCTAGTGGGCCACTTCTGGCCCGCGGGCCGCACTTTGGACACCAGTTTTATAGCCATATGGATATTGATAGTAATAAGTAATAGTAGAAATATGAAAATATGTGTTTTAAGCTTTTAAGGAATCATAGGTTGATGTTTTCATTCTGTTTTGCATTTGTGACATTATTTATTTATTTTTAATTTCTATGTAAAGTCTTCACTTATCGCAAATTCACTTTTTTGCCATTTTTTCGCTATAAGTTATTTTAAAACAAGATTTAAGTGAATAAAAATGTGACAATCTATGCTGAAACTTGTAATCGGAAGCCATTTTTGCCACTAAAACTCAGCTCTGAAGAAAAAAATATAATAGTTATCATAGGGCTGACCCTACCTAACATTTTTTCAATTATTGCGGCCATTTTTAATCGACATTAACTGCGATATTTGAGGGAATACCGTCGTCCATCACACAGACAAGCTCCGACCCAACCATGTATAGAATAGTAAAACATTTTATTCAAAAATGATTATTTGCTTTGAAAATAAGATCCAGTGATATATAGAAAAAAATCACTAATCAGATTAAAGTGCAAAAATACATTTAGGACATCACTCATCTGTATAAAAAAAACATCAAAAAACATTGGAATGTTACATTGAAAATAGTGGAAAACATGATTTTTTTTTTTTGGTAAAAACGCTTCCCTCATTTTTTTTTTTGATTGTCTTACTATTTCACATTCCACATATTTTCTGTCAAAACAGCCCTAACAATTAATCATGTGTTTTTTTGCTGGTAAAAATGTTCATTCTTGAGTAGAATTCCCACAAAAAATGCAACAAAACGGCTGATTTCAAACAAAAAAAAATGTCTTTGGTATTGGGTTATTATTGCATTTGGTCAAATTTGAATAGAATATGTCGTCCAGTGTCCTTTGACCCCGCCCCCCCAAAAAATGTATTCACTTGATTTTTGCTGGTTTGAGTTCTTTAACTTGCATATGTAATGTTTTGTGGACAGCCAAAGTTCTGGACTGACAGAAGCCTTTCCCGCATTCTTGACACTTGAACGGCTTTTCTTTGGAATGGATGTACCTGGAAGAAAAAAACACAACAAGTACAGCGTTAAAAACCACAAAAAACACAGTAAGTGCCCTTTATTTATGTTAATCTTAAATCCTGACTCCTCAAATATTGCAATATAAGTTTAATGTCTATACACTTTTGTACTGTATGTATACAATTACAGTAATCCCCCAAAAAATCCCACTTTTTAAAAAAAGTACAGTAATCCCTCAAATATCGCAGATTCACTACATTGTGTTTTTTTGTCCAATTAAATTTTTGTAAATACATAAAAATGTGAAAATCCATGCTGAAACTCGCAAGTTTTCTGAATTGGTTATCCTCACAAGGGTTTGCAGGGGTGCTGGGGTCTAAGGGGGAACACCCTAAATGGGTGGCCATCCAATAGCTGGGCATAGGACCTCTCGAGGGTGCCGGAGCCTATCTTATCTAATAATATAACCCAATCAAAATTTTTGGATTAAAAATGAAATACTACAGATTTTAGAGGCAATTGTTTTTTTCTGTTATGGATTCTAAGTGTAGCTATTTTCAATTGTTTTGCATGCATTGCCCACATAGGCCTGACAGGGGGAGCCAGTGAGCTATATATATATTTTTTAGACCTATTGGTGGGATTTTGACAAACGTACCTGTGGTCTCGGAGGTGGTCTTGCCTTCTGAAGGCCTTGTGGCAGATGTCGCACGTGTACGGACGCTCGTCCGTGTGCGTTCTCTCGTGGATCAGCAGATTGTAGGACTTGGTGAAACGCCGCCCGCAGAACTTGCACACAAACTCCTTCTTGGTTTTCGACGGCAACCGGCCTCGACCGGATTTGCGCTCCGGGTACGAGATCTTGCTCACGTCCAGGAGGGACTCGGACCGGTGAGCAGCCGCCGCCGCGGCGGCCGCCACGCCCGACACGCTGAGGTCCTCCGCCTTCAGGTGGTCCTCCTGAGTGGCCGCCGCCGCCAAGTTGGCAAAGTCAAAGCGAGGTTTAGTCTTGGAGACCAAGTCCAGCTTCGGGTGGAGCTGGTGGGGGAAGACCGGGAGCGATCCGGAGAACTGGAGGGGCAGCTTGGAGACGGCGCAGTGGGGTAAGACCACCGGTAGGTAACCCGGAGTCCATTGGTGGAGCTGGACGGCGTGGAGGGCGCTGAAGCTGTAGACGCCGTGGAAGTGCCGCTCCGTGGGAAGCTGCAGGGCCGCCTGGCTCTGGAGGAGGGAGTAGTTGGCCAACTGGAGTGAAGGGTGGAGGGGGACCGGAGCCGCCAGAGTCTTGCTTCCCATGGCCCACACCGCCAAATGTCTAACGTGGACACAATGATGAGATGACGTTATAACCAATAGGAGAAGGACTTGAATGGCTAGAGAAGACGATGCTAGCCTATCCCGGACAAGGAGATACTAAAAGAGCCTTAAATTAATGTCAACTTGATTTCATGTGGGCCGGATCATTTTAGATTGAATATTTAGATTGTTTTTGTATGAATGGATTAACATCCCTGAATATTCAGTTTTTTATAGATCTAAAACTGCTTTTTTTTTAAAATATGTTTTTAGATTTTTAAGAATGATTTTTAAGAATAATTTTTGAACTAAAAACACGGAAAATTTGATTAAAAAATTGCAATTATTTATTTAAAAGGGGAAATCAGGAAATTTAATATACATCATATTTAGATTTTTTTTAAATAAATGGACCGCACAAAATGATGTGGCGGGCCAGATTTGGCCCCCCAACCGCCACTTTGACAAAGTGTTTAGTATAATTAAAAAAATAATAATAAAAAAGTTATCCGTGTCGGCTGATGTCATACGGGTGTCCAAATCTGTTAAAAAAGGGTTGGTATTGGTCCAGGAATTTCAAATTAAAGGTTGGTAAGTACTAGTATTGTTGGGTTTATCTGTATTGGAGTGTCCGCAAACAAATGAGCAATTCCTCCTATCTTTTGGACTGTTAATATTGGCTTTAAATGTATATTTATAAAACAATTGAGGCAAAGGGTGAAATCTTCGTAAGGGTTTTGGTATGTAGATAAGTATTCCAGTTGCCCCCCCCCCCCCCCCCTTAAAGTGAAAAGTGGGATGTTTAAATGAACTCTGCTATCTGGGGCTAATACACATTTAGCTTTTATAGCTGATAAAGCTCTTTTTGGGGGGGTTAGACCCATTTTTGTGGGATAAAAAAGCCCCATTTGTTCACTTGCAAAAGTAAAAATGTCAATTTAAAAGGTAAGTTAGCATCTGTTTTTTTGGAAGATAGATGTACAATTTCACCCAAATTTGTCCATTTATTTTCAATGGCAAATTCAAAATGTTTCTATTCAATTGTTGATTTTTAAGCAAAAACAAACTCAATTTGTGTTGCATTAGTTTTTGACAAAAACACTTCAATTGCCCTAAAATGATCAGAAAGTTCCTCTAAATAATTAAAAAGTCGCCCCAAAATGCAGCAAAAATAAAGTGACCATAAAATGCCACAAAAACAGTGACCCGAAATTGCCGCAAAATAAATACTGAGCTGAAAGTGCCGCAAAATGGCGTAAAATTAACAGTGACCCAGAAATTAGGCAAAATAAATAGTAATTGACCCAAAAAAATCTGCAAAATTAATAGGAAAGTGACCCAAAAAGTCACAAAATTCATAGAAAGTGGCTAAAAAATGCATCAAAATTATAAGTGACCCAAAAATGCCACACATTTAATAATAAGTGACCCTAAAATGCTGCAAAATTCATTGGAGATCACCTTATAATCCCACCAAATAAATATGAAATGACCCAAAAATGTCTCAAAATTCATAGAAAATGTGAGCGTTGTTTACAAAATTCCACAAGCTGACAGATGTGTCGCAACACCCCGCAACAAACTAGCCAACGAACGTGTGCGCTAAATGTATCCAATTGGCAACGGGACGACAAATAATTCAATCTGTCAAAGAGAAATGAAGAAGCAGCCCTTTTGCGCCAAAAAACATGCCCGGAGCTGTTGAAGCTGTTAAAGGAAGGTGGCAAAAGAGAAGAATACAAGAAGCATTGAGCAGCGCTCAAATCAGGTTTGATAAGCAGGAATAACAAGACCACAATGTCTCTTTTGTTTCACTCGCCCCGTGATTGACGGCTAGCTAACCGGGGCTAGCTACATTTAAACGCCACACATACTCCTCAACCATGCGTGCCTAATGTTTACTTGTCATAAAATTACTGTACATTCAAAAAAATTGGCTTTAAAATGGTTGAATTTGACAATTTCCCCGCCCTGAATGAATTTATGATACTTTTTTTTCTTGAACTTCATTCCTAAACCTCAAAATTAATTTTCTTAAGCGTTTTATTTTGAAATAAATGATGTCAAGTCTCATTTATGCGCATATTAGCCTTATCCTCGATTCAGTCGGCATTTTTTTGCGACAAATACGGCCTATATGCGATAAAATTTGCTACCTAAAAAGCGATCAAATGGAATTTGATTTTTTGTAAACACCACCCGCAAAATACCCACAACTTTCTACCTTACCCTCGATTCAGTCCGCATTTTTTTAGCAACAAATACAACCTATATGCAAGAAAATACACTACTTGAAAAGTGATCACATTTTTGTGAACGCCACCCGCAAAAAAGCCACCAAAACCCGACAATTCTCTTCACCTAAATGTGCTTTTTTTTTTACATTTGGCATCTTCACGCAAGAGCGAACCCACCTATAACATTTTTTTTACTTCCAGGAAGGACCAATAAGACGAAGGCAAATCCAAAGTGGCGGGTAATGAGGGTCAGCCAAGGTCAAAGCGCCTCCCGCCGTCCGTTCCTTTGTGATCGGCACGCAGAAGTAATTGACTTTTAGTGGGCAGGTCAGCGGAGGACACCCAGAAAGGTTCTCTGCTCTCTGCTCTCTCCTCTCTCTGCTCACCTTTAACCCTTTAATGTCTGCATATCAGGGGGCCGAAGTGAGGAGGCCCAGAGCTTCGGGCCCAAGGCGGACGCTGACAAATTCGTCACCTCCGGCGGAGCGCGTGGCGGCGCCCGCTGAGACGCCGCTGCTTCTCACCTCTGCGTAAATCTTATCAGACTGCCACCCCCGTAGAAAAACTTCAATATAAAGGTAAGGAACCTCATTTGTGACAAAACATGGGTTTACTACAAAAAAATACAAAAATAAAATATATATAGATAGATACAAGATAGATAGATTGGCTGGGATAGGCTACAGCACCCCCTGCGACCTGTCTTAGGAAAAGCAATTCAGAAAATGTATGCATAATTCCTATTTATTTATAATCCCAAAAACATTGATGTTTTATACATTTCAAAATTTTTAGGCTACACTACTGGTGTCAAAGTGGTGGCCCGGGGGCCAAATTTGGCCCGCCGCATCATTTTCTGCGGCCCCCCAAAAAAAAGTAAATTATCAGTTTTTTAGGTTCGTCTTTTAGGATGAAATTCAAATGAAGGTCATAGATGTGTATTACAATTTGAAATTTGGCCCTTTTTAAATCAATAATGGCAATTTTTTAATCCATTTTTTTTTGCTTTATCTAAAATGTTCCATCCGACTTTTAATTAATTAGGTGAAAAAAAATGGCTTCTGATGCCCCAGCCTATGTAACGTAATCCACGAGGTTCTGATTGGATTATGCTTCATTAAACAGGCAGGAGCATCAATTAGTGAAAATGAGGTGGGGGGCGCAGTAGGGGGGGTTGAAGGGGGGTGCCGGGGTCTGCCTCCACGCAGAAAGTGAAGCGTTAACTTTTAAACGTATTATCTTCAGGACAATCTTGGTTCACCAAAGCGGGACCCCATCGAGAGGTCATCATAAAATTGCAATTATATGTTGTACAGGAATTCCAATGATATAAATTGCTAATATAATAAATGAGCATGCTAATTTCCACTTTTCCTGATATCAATTTTATTAATTTTCTGGGTGTCATTGACGTGTATAGACGTCCAATCGTGTGGGGTTATTTTTGGGCCAGAAAAAAATGACTTTCTGGGAAGTAAGTAGTACATTTTTGGATGTCCATCGTTGTCAATGACAACCATGGGGCATAGTTTTGGTGGAAAAAGTCTGTTTAAAAAAGGTTTATTATAATTTGGGGGGGATTTACTGACACTTTAATGGCTATCCATATGTTAGGGTTGGTCATAACATAAGAAATGTTATTTTTTCATCAAAAGTGTTCATTTTTTGGTTGAAAATTATTTTTTTCCTCAAAAACGCGTTCATTTTTTCAACATTAAATATCACCAATGAGTTGATGATGTTATTATATTGCAAATACTGTTACTTTTGGCTTCATTCTGCATTGTTGACAGAAAAATAATACTAATAATAATAAAAAATAGACCTCCTTACCTTATTAAAAACCTTTAAAAGATCCCTCCTCCTCTTCTGAACGCAAGGCTCCTTGCCTGCCTGCCTTCCTTCCTACCTTTTTACCTTCCTGCCTGCCCGCCTTGGCTGCCGTCCGTTTGGCCACGCGTGACTTTTAATGAGACAGCGGCATGTTTTTCCTGCTCCCTTTCTTCGAGATGCGAGTGACGTCAAAAGAGGGGCGGGGTTTGGGCTCTCCTCTTTTTGCCCCTCTTCTCTCTAGAAGCGCTCCCTCTATTAATGTATTATACTTATGATATTGGACATATACAATATTTTTGGATCTTTTTAACCAGAAATGAACACTTTTATTTTGAATAAAAAGTAAGTGAGTTGTCATAAATTTAAAGCAAAATACCAAAATAATTCAAATTAATGGAATAAAAATAAACAAAAAATAAATAACTTTTTTATATATACATATTTATTTTGACACACCCAAACCCTAAAAAAAACTTTAAATAATCCTAACATTCCTTTTTCTTTCGTATGTCTACTACTTTAAAGTAGTTAACAGTAATTACGCTTGAGTGAGCAAACTCTGCCCTCTGGTGGACATTATAATATTACAAAAAAAATCTTTTTTTTTTTTTTTTACTTCAGGCCTGCCAGTAATAAATATAATACTACTGTTCAAAATGTTGATCATGCTTATCCTCGCAAGAGTTGCTGGGGGTGCTGGAGCCAATCACAGTCAATTATAAGCACCAGTTAGGGGACACTCACAATTGGTGGACAGCCAATCACAAGGCACGAGGGTTAAAAACGACAACCAATGGGCAATTTAGGATGCTATTAGCTTAGCATGCATGTATTTGGCACCCTAAGAAAAGCCACATAAGCAAGCATAGGGTAAACATGCAAATTTTACATAGTGAAGATCCTCAGGGGAATCAAACCCTTGACCTCAGAACTGCGAGGCGGACACGCTAACCACTGCTCCAACAAAAAGTATTCAGATTTTTGAGCAAAGAGTAAAAAATGTCTTTTCATATTTTACAGAGCAAAAGTAAACAGCATCCCACGAGGAAGCAGCAGACATTTCAAAATGGAACAGAACGTTTTGACATGTTGAGCCGGGAATAAAAAATGTGCACGTTAATCACGCAAAAATGGGGTGTGTGGACTAACCCCCCAAAAAATCAGCGCTAACTCCGTCGGGAACTATTTGGGAGAGGAAGCTGCTTTCAATTTGGACACACACTAGGTTACAAGCAGGTGCGCGCTAGTGTGTGTACTACACACACACTTACACACACACACACACGGTAAACAAGTTTCATCTGGCTTCAGCTTTAATGACTGCTTATTTAGATCACCGTTTTACATTAATCTGTTTATTTTGCATGATGTCATCATTAAAAAAGGTTATTGTTCTCTTGTGAATTTCAGGAATGAGCCTAGTGAGGATAAGTGCTGTTCCTGTTCATCCTCCGTGAAGTGCATTGAAATTCAAGTGAAGGTAAAAAGTGCTTTTATTTTATTGTTTAAGAAATGGATTATTCCAATGAATTAGAGAATGGGTGTTATACATGATTTTAATTTAAAATATCTGGGATTTTTTTGCTTTTTATTAATTTGAAAAATTAATGAAACATTTGTTGTTTAAAAGAAATGTTAATTTTTTTACTAGTTATATTTTTAAAATCCTTATTTATTTTTTGGGGTAATTAGATTATTTAAATTACATTTTCAAAGTGAAAAAAATTCAAATAGAATATTTTTGATGTGTATAATAATTGGATTTTTTCTTTTTGATTAAAACAAAAGATTTTTAAAAATTACAATTTTCATATTTAAAAATAAGTGGATTTTAGCCAAATTTTATATCTTTAAATGCTCCATTAACCATAAGAAATGAGTCATTTAATTAAAAATAACAGTTTTAACATGTTTGTTTACACTAAACTGGTTCCTTAATTTAAATTAATTAACTAAATTAATCTCCACAAATCGCACAATGACATTTATCCCAAAATGTGACATTTTGCCACTTGTAAAACCATGCAATTATTCAAAAAAAACCCTCAATTTTTTATCCGAAATGTGCCATTTTTTTCAAAAATCAACGTTATCAAAATGCCAAATTCCCGTTTTGCGCGCAGATGTTTGTTGGCCGTGATCGCACTTGGGCGTCCTCCCCCATAAAAGCCGTTACGGGCCGTAAGTGTTTTTAAGTCGGCCTCTTGTAAATGTTATATTATCTTGACATGAGAAAAAGCTGTCGGCGGGCGGCCATGTGCTTTTTATTTTGCGCTCTGGGCCCCCAAAGCGCTGCACGCGATGCTTCCATTTGTGAGAAAGGGCTAAATATTTGCCTTTTCCCGGGGATGGATGGAAGGAAGGAGTGGCCCGTCACACCTTTTTACTACCGTTCCGTCCAACGGGTCCCGTTCTCCGAAGCAAACGATTGGACGCCGTATCGCTCGGCCCCGGATTTTTTTTTTATAGCACATGGATCACATTTAGTGTCAGAGGAATGAATGGCTTCCATGTGTGGGAAGAACTCGGAAAAAAATGGCCGATCGAAACCGGATTAGCCGAGTGGTGTGCGACCAATCTTTTGGAGTTACGATGATAGTCTTTAGCAAACTACGAAAAAACTATGTGAAATAATTTTTTTAAAAAATCTTCAGGAATTTACATGAAAAAGTTTCACAAAAAGTTAAAGCGTTTGTCCGCCATTGTTGACAACAGACGTCCAATCCTTTTTGAACTTTTGAGTTCCCTCTTAGACGTCACATTCGGGAGGAACGTCGCTTCGGCGCCCCCGCTCTGGGCCCATCCCGTGCAACCAAATGATTCCCATTCTTCTAAGGACAAAATGGCCTCTGCCATTTGAGCCTGTCAGTCTGTCCATCCGTCCCATCTGCCTCCATTTCGGATAATTTGACTAATTGTAGCAAATTGAGCTTCTGTCAATGATTAAAGTGATCGGTCGGTCGGACGGAGGGAGGGAGGAACAAATCTCTTGCTTGGCCCGTCCGTCCGTGTCCGTTATTACCACCATTGATTAAAATAACACCGGAAATTGTACAAATGCTAGCTCGCTCGCTAGCTAGCTAAGACACCTGGCTCAAGGCGTATGTGCGATTTTTCAGTCAAATGTGCTCATCCGTGGAAACAAAACTTAGCTGTAGCAGTTAAAATATGACTAATTTGAATGAAAATCAAGTTCCTGCCACTCAAAATGGATTGGACATTTACCACAATTATTGTCAGCTAATAGTTGAGCTGTGAGGGTTTAAAAAAATGCATTTGAATTGATTGGAATGCCTTTATTGTCATTATTATACAAGTATAATGAGGTTTAAAGTGTCACCATAAAGCGCAGACTTCAATAAGTAGTTATAAAATTATTTATATACAATACAAATCAAGTGAGGCTAAATAATGTGGCTAAAGTGGTAAGCATATAATGTGGTAAGCATATAAAGTGGTTAGCATGTAAAGTGGTTAGCATATAAAGTGGTTAGCATGTAAAGTGGTTAGCAACTAGAGTAGTTAGCAACTAAAGTGATTAGCAACTAGAGTAGTTAGCAACTGAAGGATGAGCAACTAAAGTGGTTAGAATCTAAAGTGATTAGCAACTAACCTGGTTAGCGACTAAGATGTTAGCTACTAAAGTGGTTAACAATCACTCAGTTAGCAACTAAAGTAGTTAGCAACGGATGTGGTTAGCAACTAAAGTGGTTAGCAAATACAGTTGTTAGCCATTTAGCATTTGTGCTTTAAAAAAGCTACAAAATAATAGACCGTATTTTACGAACCATAAGTCGCACTTTATTGGGATAACTTTAATGTTTGTTTTTGGCAGCTCTAAATACAGTCATTATAAAATAAATCATAACTTTGCTTCAATGTGCTTCAGGTTAGCATCCAAATGTGTCCAAACAAAAACACTTTGAAGCACACTCCACTCATTGGACGGCGAGATAATCACTCCGCCGCGTTCATTTTAGCACGTCGAGCCTTCCGCTTTAACGAGACGCGGCGCGAGGGGCAAAATGACAGGACGGCGCGGGCCGGGGGTGCCGAACACATCCCACTTTTACGAGCGCCGGGCAAAACAAGCGGCCTTTGTAATCCCACGTCGAGCCCGTGAGCCACGCGGGAATCTTTCATTGTTGCAGGTGCCTTGGCCAAATAAAACTCCAAAGCGCCTTACACGTGCGCTGTGCTGCGCTGGGGTGCGCACAAACAAGTGTTCGGGTTCCAAGACAGCTGCGTCTGGAGGTCGCTGGGCCCCCGTTCCAAAAAAAAAAAAAACGCCATGACCTCCTTTTACCTTGCTTTTACTCATTCAGGAAAAAAGCACCCACAAAATAGCCGCATTTATTCCCCTGAGTTCTCCATTTGCGTTGAGAAAACATGCTTCAAAACGCATTTAAAGGTACCATAAGAAATGAGGGCTGGTTCGGTGGTGTAGTGGTTTGCACGTCGGCTTCGCAGTTTTAGGGTCCGGGGTTCAATCCCCAGTGGGTTTTTGCTTAGAAAAAAATATGCGCAATTATTTTTTTACTCATTCAATTTCCAGACCGCAAATCCTCACAAAGGTCACGGGGGGTGCTAGAGCCTATCCCACCTACTAAGCGCCCTGATTTTCATCTCCATTTTTTAATACATACACATGATGAACAACTTCCCTTTCCTGCCGTCCTTCCCACAGCTGAACGTCAGCGAAATTGCTTGAATGATACATTTTCAACCTTTGTTCTCCAGAAAGATCCGATCATCGGCAGGTGTGGGCTCCTCCGACCAGGAATTGGACGCCGTCGGACCGCCGGAGTCTTCTGGCACGCTTCAGCCGTCGTACACAGGAGGCAGGTAGGAGAGTCGGCACGGTTAGCCCCTTTAAAAAATGTTTTATCGTCGATGACCCGCTAGGTCACAGGTTTCAACTATGCAGAGGCAAACCAATTCAATTTTTTTAATTGCTACATTTCAATATAATTGGTGAGTTTTTTAATACTTTGACAAGATTCCATTGTTTAATCAGCATGTAAAAATATCATGAGAGGACTTTAATAGTATAATTTATGTGCAAAAATGTGGTAGTACAACACATTTGAGAAGAAGCCTGGCAGGCAGGCCGACCGACCGTGTTTGAGGGGGAAAATTCCCCTGCCGAAATGTGGCAGCGCTCCATGGAATGCCGTTCCGTTTCAAGCTTCCACATCTGCAGGAAAGATGAAACCCTGTTCCTAATTTTGCAATGATGATGTCAGACTGAATACATGACATGACTCGGAGGGGGTGCCGGATCACCCCAAGTGTGTTTGCTTTTTGGGGGGTTTTAGACCAATTTTATTAATTAAAAAAAATCAACCCATTCAAAATCATTGTGTTAGGATCAGAGATGATAATGATGAGACAAAAATTAATTGGTATCTTGCCTCAATACAATTGTCATGACCTCATTGGCTGCCATTGTCCAATCGTGTGCTTCCCTTTGTCCGTCTGTCTGAATTGAAATTAGCTTGTTGCTAACTGACATATTTTTAGTCATTTTCACTTCATTTTCTCAACCCACTTATCCTCAAAAGGGTCGCTGGGGGTGCTGAAGCCTATCCAAACTTGTGGTCAGCCAATGGCAGGCCACCTATATCCCTCATAGTTTAATGTGATAACCTCCAGCACCCCCTGTGACCCCTTATGAGTACAAACACTTCAGAAAATGAATGAATAGCCTAGCATGCATGTTTTTGGAATGTGGGAGGAAACTGGAGTACCCGTAGAAAACCCACACAAGCCCAGGGACGACACGCAAACTCCACATTGGTCCAGATCCATTCGGGATTTGAACCCACGACCCCAAAACCGTCAAGCCGGCATGTTATAACCACTTATCCACAGAATTTTTTTCTGACTTTTCTGAAATTTCACTAGACACCCGTTCTCTCTCAAAATGTCCGCCACGTCCTAAAATGATTTTACCGCAAATATGGATTGAAAATTATGATTATGAAACAAAATCACTGCTTCCAGGCCCCAAAAAAATGCTGTTACTTTAACAGCCAATCAGAAACAGATGACTAACAACAACAAGGCGTATGAGTAAACAAACAGGTGCGATTCTATAAAAAAAAATACAAAATAAAAACATCAATACGGACGGCAGACGTTTGTCTTAACGACTCATTTAACGGCTCGGACAGCTTTCGGTAGACGCGTCGCCCAAAAATGTTTTTTCGTTAAAGTGCCGACGTACCTGATTGTGATGTCATGTTTCATAAAAACGCTCATAAACGTTGCCTTGATTTGATTACGGAGGAGGATGAGACCAACGACTTTGCTGTGGGTGAAATCATTCTTGCGGAAACATGTTTCAACCATTAGACAAACCACGTCCAGTCAAAACCTGTGCGCAGCTGCCGGATCCCCCAGGCTCAACCTTACAAGTGGGGCATGTTTATTGCTCGTTGTTTATGATTTTTTTTAATTTAACCCTTGCGTTAGGGGTGGCCAACGGGCGGCCCATGGGCCAAAATAGGTCCGCTAGAGGCTCAACTAACGGACAGAATTAAATGTTCGATTTTTTTTACCCCAAAAAACTGGTTTGATTTTTTTTGTACGCAAAAAACTGTTAATTATGCTTTTGCCGTAAACTAAAAACTTAAAGCTGAAGCTAAAGAAACACATTTAAAACTCTTTAATTTGCTTTCCAAGTGAATGATACTTCTAAAAATTAATTTAGTGATTCATCTTTATTTTAGTTTAATTTTTTTAAGCATACTTCATCTGAAGTGATGGACTGTTTATGTAGCAATTAATTTTAATGTAGGCTATATAGCTGTACATATAGGAGAAAGGTAAGAAAGCTGTATTTAAAAAAACTGTGCTACAGTGCCACCCAGTGGAAATGATTTGGTAATGCAGTCTTTCGAGGTGAAAAAGTTTAGAAAAACTTCCTTTTTATTTGATGTATTTTCACTATTAGTGACTGAAAAATTTCATGTCTTTTGACTTTTAAATAGGGAGTATGGCTTGTAAGGGATAACATTTGAAAATATGAATAGTTTTTTTTGGCTCTCTCTTTCAGAAAGGTTCCCGACACCTGTCTTACGTGGTAAATTTCACCGGAAAAGCACAAACGGTAAACCGGAAAATAAATCAAAACTACACTACCCATAGTTCATAGCAAAATGCAGGAAGTTCCTGGAGAGGTCAGAACAAACCCGGCATAACGCCGTCAATCACCGGGTGCGTGGAGGAATCTTGGAGGTAAAAAGTACTCGTTTATCGCTAATAACTCGAAAGAATATTGTTTGTCCCTTGTCCTGTGGTATTGTGTGACTATAGCACTCGAGGTGTTTGTTTTTGTATCGAAAATAACCGTAAGAGAAGGAAGCTTGAAACTAGCATCGGATAGTAAACTTAAATGACAGCAGGTCCTCCCAATATTAATGAGTTTCGCACAAGCTATGCATGGTTGACCTCACGAGAGGAAGGCTAGACTGCTTTTTAGCTTTATGAGACAACAGGGGGTAACGTCTTCACTTGTCGGCCATCTTGTGCCAGAGCAATTCGCTAATGGAGAAAACAACATTTTAGTTTACGATGGGCATTGCATCTAAGTGAACGGGGAAAACACATTATTAAATGTTTTATTAAGTCTAAAAGTCTAAAAAAAAACATAAGAGCCAGGTATTTCCTGGAAGTTTGAGTGTTGGCAGCCTTTATTTTTAAACGGCAGTAGTGTTTCATCCAATATAATGCTAATATCTGTCAGACATGCTATGCCCTATTCAAATTTAACACTGAATGTTTCTTAAAAATCAAATCATATATATCATATACTATCTGCCCAACATCATAGAAGACAGAGACTTGTCAAACTCACACTTTACAGATAATTGATTTTACTTGTACTGTGGATATATTTTTTTTCTGTTGTTCTAACAAATAGTTTTGGCCATAATCCTAATGTACCATGTTTTGTTTTTCACGCTCACAGTGCCACTCATGGGTCTCCGGCTGCTTAAAATCCCCACCTTGGCCTCCGCGGTGTTAGCCTCTTCTGGATTTTATTTCTACAATCGGCGACTCGATTTCAACGATCTGAGTTTGATCCGATTTGGACGAGCTGCCGCCACTGTAAGTTGATTCTATGCTCAAATGTCCATAGTGAATTAGGACTGCTTATAATATTTAGCTTGAAATAGGAACTACTGATATTTGAGGATATCCTGACTTTGGAGTTTAAAATTCTGTGCACTGAGTGTGTTTTATATTTTTCTTTCTTAAAACAGACAGCGGTCATCAGCTACGACTACCTGACTGCTTTCAAACATGTGGAATATGGCACCGAAGAATACTGGGACCTTAAATCCAAGGTAACCTTCATTTTGATTTTCCTTACAAACATTACAATTTTAATTCAATTTGCAATTTTTACATTCCACACTTCCACAAGTGTCGCTTACATTAATGTTGACAAAATTTTGTAACAGTTCATAGCTCCAATGTGTTGATGTAATTCCAATTATTGTCCACTGGAGGGCAGTGGATTACCAGTATTAGATAAACAGAACAGAAGAGAATTTAGTTGACTATTTATTTTTGGCAGCGTATATTGTTTATTGACGTTTTTTTCCTATGAGTATTGTTGTATATCTTGTCTAGTTTTGTGTATAAATATCGAATATGTCAAATAGTGAGGATGACATAGCAGTGGCGTGGCTCAAAAAATAATTTAAACAAATAATCTATCTTTGCCCACTAGATGACAGAAATGCATCCCTTTTTTTGCATGAAATCAGGGCCTATCACAAAGAACATAAGCCTGAGTGAAATATAAAACGATGACTCACAGTAAATCTGTATTAATTTCCCATCCTTAACTAGCTAGCTTTGGGACTAATGAAGGCCCACTTTTTATTTAATCTAATCTCTTTCGTTCTTTTTTGGGGGGGAAAAGATGAAACCCGATACTAAACCCGCGTGCCAATCCCATTTTTTTAACGGTAGGCAAGTGGATGAGCATCAGTGAGCCACGTAACGAGCTAATCATGGGCATCCTAATAATAAATGGTCCTTGTTCATAGTCCACTAATCCCAGTCGTTAAATGGTAGCGTTGCAAAAGAAATCATTTACCGCAGCTGCGCTCCTAATACGTACCGCAGTAGCAGCTGCCCAAACAGCACACAATCAACTCACCTCTGACTCCTCCCACTCAAGCGCTCGCAATGGAAAATCTTTTGTGTTCCAAACGCTAAATGTTGCCGGACAAAGCTAAACGAGTCCGTGTACACAATCATCGTCTTTTGAAGCAAGATCTGGTATTATTATTGGACAGATAAACAACAAAAAACGTATCGTCAATGTCAGATTTTTTATTTATGATAATAAGCTCCTCCCCTATTGGAAAAGAATTCCAATAGATGAACAATTGCTGGTTCTAGAGGTGACTGTGTAGTAGAGTCTTTGAATTCTTTTGATAACGTTGTTATGCTATCGCTAATCAATGAATATTAGCGTCAACTCGATTTCATGTGGGCCGGACTATTTTAGATATAATATTTAGATTTTCTTTATATAAATGAATTAAATGAACTGGATTGAAAGACCTGAATATTCCGTTTTTATAGATCTTGACTTTCCCGGGCCACACAAAATGGTGCAGTGGGCCAGATTCGGCCCCCGGGCCACCACTTTGACACAGGTGGTCTAATTAAATAAAAAATATATATATTATAGTGGCACTAGATGTAGTTTTGGCGCCATAACGCTAAATTTTAAATATTTTAGCCCACAAGCTAGCACAGAGCCTTATGTGCCCATCAAAAGAGCCACACATGGCTCAAGAGCCACATTTTCCTTAGCCCCGACCTATGTTTTTTGTATTTATTTATTTTACCCTCTCGACTGTTGCTTTATTGATTTTTAATCGTGTGTTTTTTAACCTCAACCTGCCCAAGGGATTAAAGATGGAAATTAGCCTTTAGCTGTTAGCTAACGTATTTACACGTATATGTTGATTAATGTGTATTGTCCCTGCCGAATTGACGACGAGCCTGGGCCCACGGCGCAACGTTTCCATGTCATTTGGGGCTTTTTTTTTTTTTTGAAAGCTTCCTCTCCGCCATGCTGTCGTTATCCGTGTGGGACAAAACATCCTGATTACTTGAAGAGAGGAGTAATGACGAATCCCGTGATTAGGCTTCAAGCCGGAGGGAGGAAAGGAAAGGAAAGGAAAGGCAATGGCGGGATTTAATTCGCCTCCAGATTACTTTGAAAAGATATTATGCCAGAAATAGACGAGTGACATTTGCTCTCAAAGCCCTTCCCGCCCGAGACTACCTTTTTAAAATAAACGTCTACCTCAAAAAGTACATAAAAATACATATATTGTACATAGAAAATGACTGAACTAACAATTTACCTAAAGGAAATGTATTGATATAACTAATAATACATTTTAAAGCTCCGCCAATACTACTACTACTACTACCACTACAACTACTACTACAACTACTACTACTACTACAACTACTACTACTACTACTACTACTACTACTACCACCACTACTACTACTACTACTACTACCACCGCTACAACTACTACTTCTACCACTGATACTACTACTACCCCTACCACCAGTACTACTACCATTACTACTACTACTACTATCACTACTACTACCACCACTACCACCAGTACTACTACCATTACTACTACTACTACTACTATCACTACTACTACCACCACTACTACTACTAAACTTTTAATAGGGGTGAACCTACTTTGCAATTTTTGCGATTTTTCTATTATGGCGGCCATGTCTGGTCTACATTAACCGCAATATTTGAGGGATTACTGTATAGTTATAGATATATAAATATTTTTATCACACACATTAGTAATGATGAATCCAATAGTTTTTGTTGAAAGTGGGCAGCAATTTTAACGTGTCGGATGTTCTGGCGTCCATTGGCAGGTCCATCGCCGTTCCGCCGAGCGTCTCCGAGACCTGTGCTGCGCCAACCGAGGGACCTTCATCAAGGTGGGCCAGCACCTGGGCGCTCTGGACTATCTCCTCCCGGAAGAGTACACGTCTACGTTGAAGGTTCTCCACAGTCGTGCTCCGCAGAGTAGCATGGAGGAGATCAAACAGGTCATCAAAGAAGACCTTGGCAAAGAGGTACAATTAACAGTTAACTAAAAAAATATTTTTTTAAATTAAAAAACGTTGATGCTAAATTTAACTGGTGAATACAGTTGTACCTCTACTCACAAAATTAGATGGTTCCAGAATTTTTTTCGTAACTTGAAATTTTCGTAAGGTAAATCCTCACACAACGACCAACTAAACTCTTTAAAATGGGTCAAAATGTCCCAATTTTGTCTAAAAAAATGTGAGGAAACACAAAAACGATAGAAAATAAGGAAGAAATTATTTATTAATGTCTAAAAATAATTAATTTGACAACATTAAATGACGAATTTGATTTTGTTTGTTGTATTGGCACGATTCAACCAAAGCGAGACTACAAAAAAATATGCTTTTGAAAGAAGAGATGGTCTCCCAAGTTGACTTGAGGGTGAAATCAATCAGTCGTTGAGAGGGGAGAATCTTTGTCAAGATGAAGGTTTCATTTAGTTTGACCTGGGGTTCTCACTGCAGCTCTTTCTCAAAAGATGGAGTCACAAAGGCAACTAAAAAGTAGTAAAAAAACTCAACAAAGCCATCTTCCATTCGCACCATTAAGTCAAAAGTTATGTCAGCAAATATGCAATTTTCATTTAAACCTTTAAAAATCAACGTCATTTCTCCTAAATATGTATTTCGAGCATTAAAATCTGATTAATTTTCCTCCCACGTCCCCAAAACATGCATGCTAGGCTAATTGGATGCTAAATGTTGTTCGTGTATGTGATTTTTTTTTTTATCAGCTAGGATACACTCCAGCACCCCCCGTGGCCCCTATAGGATAAATGATTCAGAAAATGAATAAAACTAAACCCACCCAACAAGAAAACTACCCATTTTGTCCATTTTTTACCCATTTCTTTGTTCCCAAAACCCCATTAGCTCAATTAGCTCAATGCTAATATAGCACAAGACATTATATCCTATGGCCATCAATTAGATTTAGATTACAATTTTATTTCTAATTCTCTTGGTTACAGCCACAAGCACAGACACAGAAGACATTGTAGACCTAGTTAAAAAAACTGGAGCCACACACATTAGCTAATGCTAAAAACAAGCTAATTCCCTTTATCCTTATTGACTAGTTTTCCTCTTCACCTTCTTTTGTCTTCCAGCTGTCCGACTTGTTTGTTTTCTTCGACGAGACGCCCCAGGGTGCCGCCTCCTTAGCCCAGGTTCATAAAGCCGTGTTGCATGATGGGAGGACCGTGGCGGTTAAGGTCCAACACCCCAAAGTTCAAAGACAAAGCTCCAAAGACATATTAGTAATGGAGGTCAGCACTTTTGGAGAATACTATATTTACCAGCTTTTTTCTGTTATTGACGCGTTGTGGTGCTTTTATTTTGGTAAGGTCTTGCTCAAAGCCGTTCATTGGCTCTTCCCCGACTTTGCCTTCATGTGGTTGGTGGAAGAAGCTAAAAAGAACATGCCGTTAGAGTTGGATTTCCTCAACGAAGGACGCAATGCGGAAACCGTGTCCAAAAAACTGGCCCATTTCACCTTTCTCAAGGTAATCTAGGGGTTGTCAAAGGTGCGGGAAGTGGGCCAATAGGGGCCTCCCATCCTCACCGGCACGTTATTGCTAATGCTAGCATAATTAAATACCTTTATTTTTTTGACAAAACCAAGTCTACTGCCATTTCTATTTCTTCTTGCTCACTTTTTTGTACATTTCTTTTCCATAAGACTTATTTTTTTGTTTTATTTTTTTGTTTGTAGGTTCCCCTAATTCACTGGGACTTGTCAACTAAACGGGTTTTGACCATGGAGTTTGCCGAAGGAGGTCAGGTCAATGACAGGCATTACATGAAGGCCCACAACATCAATGTCAACGAGGTACACACACATATTTCAAGACTCCGCCTTCTCCGGGTCGTGATTGGCTGTGACAAATGATAACATTTGTAAGCAGAAGTGTACTTTATATGTAAATTCTCTCATTCGTTCCAATTAAAACATTTTAAAATGGGTCAAAATGACCCAATTTTGTAGGAAAAATGTGAAGAAACACAAAAATGAAAGAAAATTATAAGAAAATTATATTTTTAATATCATAAAATAAATAAAGCATATGAAAATGTGCCTGTTCTACCAGGGCTGAAAGCCGTACACATTGTACTACATTTTACATTCTGTGTGTGTGTGAAAATGTGTGCCATGTTGCATTTTTATGGTTTTTAATAGCTTAATAAGGGGAATTGCAATTATTATCATAACATTGTGACCATTGTTTTTGCTATTCTGATTATTTTGTATTCCAGATTTCGGAGAACTTGGGCAAAATGTACAGCGAAATGATCTTCTTACACGGCTTCGTCCACTGCGACCCCCACCCGGGCAACGTTTTGGTCCGAAAATGTCCAAAAAGCCAAAAGAGCGAAATCGTCCTCCTGGATCACGGCCTTTATCAGGTTGGAAATCTCCCGACAAATGTTTTTCCATTTTGCCGTCCATTTTTCATGCCTCGCAGAAAATAAATCAGGCTCACGCCATTTGAGCGCACGGCTAAAAACGTGCACGCGCGGCAGAGTACGAACGGGCGGGCGCGTTTATTAGAGCGCCGGCAGACTAAAAGCTTTTTGATAAACGTCTCTTTTCATGTGTTCTTGTCCGTGTGTACTGAAAAAAGACACACAATTGCTTTTAAATTGCTGGCGTTTATTAAGCGGGATTTGTTAAAAGAAGCCTCCCCAAAAGGCATTTGGCGTGCATCTCTACGGCTCCGTCACCCCCTTGGCTAGGCCGTCGGACTCGTCGTCTGCCGGATCGGCTTATTTTTGCGGCTTATTTTTCGAATCTAGGTCGACCAGTCGCATCGCAGTTCAGGGGTCCTGGGTTCGAATCCAGGTCGCTCCTCACTGTTCGCCCCAGTTATGTGGGTACTCTGGTTTCCTCCCACATTCCAAAAGCATGCATGCTAAGCTAATTGAAGGCTAAACATACCTTAGCTAAAAGTGTGTGTTTGTGGGTTTTAGGGTTGAGGGTTTGATTCCAGCTGTGGAGTTGGCATGTTTTCTTCGGGTACATTTATGCTAGGCTAATTGCTATTCCCTAGTTATGATTAAAAGAACAAATGAATGGATGAATGAATCCCGTTTGTATGTAATGATGCCAATTTGTAATGTTTTGTGTTTTGGGGTTTTTTTCAGGTCCTGCAAGCAGACTTCAGGATAAACTACTGCCGCCTTTGGCAGGCACTCATCCAGCGGGATATGGCTAAAGTGGAGCGCTACAGTCGCCAACTGGGCGCCGGAGACTTGTACCCGTTGTTTGCCTGCGTGCTCACCGCCCGTTCGTGGGCTGCCGTTAACTCCGGTATCGGATCCGTTCCCGTCACCCACTCGGAGGTAAAAAACAACTTAAAGCCTTTTTTTTAAAAAAAATGTACACCACAGTCTTTAATTTCTTGCCAAGAATGAACTACAGTAATCCCTCGATTATTGCGACTTCACTTATCGCACTTTGCGATTTTTTTTAATGCTATTAATTATTAATATATATATATTTTAAGTTCATCAAAATGTGGAAACGGGGTAATTATAATAGAGGTGACAATACTTTGCGAAAAAATAGTAGCTTGGGTAAGCTAGGTGTGGTAAATCGACCAATCAAGAGCTAGGAAGATGACTTATATTCATTTTGCCATTCAGACAACCTTTCTACATCTTTGTTACTCTATTTACTAAAACATATGACTTATATAACCTATAAAAAAAGCCACACATATGCATAGATGACTTAAACATTATGAAGGGGGGGGGGGAAGCAGGCGCCATTTTCTATCCTGCTGACTGACTGCCTTTTTTTGTTGTTGCGGCGCTTATTATTGCAGCACTTTTCCTACGATTCCTTATTGTAGCTTTCACATGCAAATGAGAAGACTTTTTTCTATATCCTGCTGACAGCTGGGAGGCACGCCGTCGCCACCACCGCCATCGCCGCCGCGCTATATTACCTCCCATAATTGCCGCTAATTGTTCGCAGGATCCAGAAAACACAAAATGACGCCATTCTAAATGGCAGAGATTTGATTTTTTTATCGCATGTTTAGAATGTGGCGGATTGTGTCGCTCCAGGGGTCATTTTTACGCAAAAAATACAACCATTTTTGCCACGTTTTTATATAAGTATACAAAATAGTATTTTTTTGGTGCTAAATAACGGCATGCTCACTTGAATCGTTTTTGTATTGACGTTTTTTGGGTAATTTTGTAACTTGGATTTATTGTTTGTATGTTGGAGCAGTTTTTGGCATATGGAAAGGTAAACATTTTGTATTTAGAAGCCTTTTTAAAGGCCTTTTTGAATATTTTTTCCAGGGTAAATATATGATTTAAAAACATTTTTTGGATCCTTAACTGTATATTTTGACCAAAAAAATGAACTGCATAGGGTCATATTTTGACCAAAAATGATCTGAATGCCTATTTTTTGTGTTTAAAAGATGGTCTGCTTGAAGCCATCTTTTAAAACAACAAGTTTGTTCACGGCTTTTGTGTTTTTTTGTTGCCAGGAATTGGAAATCCGGACAAACGCGGCGGTTTATCTACCTCAGATCAACGACTTGTTGAACAAAATTCCGCGGCAGATGTTGCTACTACTGAAAACCAACGACCTTTTAAGGGGAATTGAAAGCAACCTCCAAACCAGAGCTTCATCTTCTTCCTTCCTCAACATGTCACGCTGTTGCATCCGCGCTTTGGCAAGGTAAGACCACCAAAAACATTACCAAAAATCATCATAATATCATAGTCATAGTGCAAATTATTTCTTAAAGTCTCTCAAAGTCTATATATATACATATATCTGTACCTATGACTGAAATGAAGCATAAAAAATACAATAGATTTTAAAATTTGGCGCGGTGTTAAAGTGGTTAGCGCGTCCGCCTCGCAGTTTTGGGGTCGTGGGTTCGAATCCAGATCTGTCTGGAGTTTGCATGTTCTCCCCAGGGCATGCATGGGTTTTCTCTGAGTACTCTACTTTCCTCAGACATTCCAAAAACATGCATGCTAGGCTAATTGAAGGCTAACTATTCCCTAGCCATGTTAGC
The DNA here is from genome assembly GCF_051989575.1 of Stigmatopora nigra. Taxonomy (NCBI): domain Eukaryota; kingdom Metazoa; phylum Chordata; class Actinopteri; order Syngnathiformes; family Syngnathidae; genus Stigmatopora; species Stigmatopora nigra. Next base: position 934,392 of record NC_135520.1, read on the forward strand.
GAGCGCCATCTTTGCGGATTTGGGCACTGGTGAGTGACCAAGACGCTTTGTGTTGACAGACACAAAAGGAGTAAAAATCCATCCGGCGGGAGACGTCTGCAAATCACGCTGACAGAGTCTTTCCACCTGTGGATACTCGCCATGTACGAGTTGCTTCTGTGGTTGAAGACCTCCACCTTGGCCAGGGGGCTTTCCGCCCTGCTGCCGTTGGGCCGTTGAGCCAAGACCCCACCCCCCACGACTCATTTCGTTTAAGACGCCAAAATGTGCCCTTTAATTAGAAAAAAACAGCCAAATTTATACAAAAAGTAGATTAAATTTAACAAAAAAAAACGGACCAATCTAAACCTAAAACTAAGAGAAATACTACTGTAAGTAAGGTAAGTACAGATTTTTTTTATCCAATCAAAGCAGTTGTTGGACCATATAGTTTTTATTTATTCATTTTTTTTTCAAAAATGTATCTCAAGATGTGACACTTTTGTGTTTACTCTGAAATATTTATTTACAGCATTTTCCATGTGCCATATTTCAATACAATATAACTTTGGTCGTTTTTTTCTATAATTATCTGTTACTATTGTAAATTCTGCTTTTGTGCATGTGCCAGATTTTAATCGTGAAAGAACAAAATCATATTAGGGCCACTTGGAGTTTATTATTGCATGAATAGCAATGAAAAATGTACGCTTGCTGGGTCAATATTTATATCTCACGATTAAACAACCTTTCGAAAATGCATTTTTTATTACTATTTATAGTAGGGTCACCCTTATTATATATTATCGCCATGTAGAGAATTTGCGATAATTGAGAGATTACTGTAATTCAGTTTCAAAGATCTACAAAATTCCCAGCGGGCCGCACCGGACCTCCAGGGGGACCACTTTCGGCCCGCGGGCCTCAGTGTGGACACCAGAGTTTTAACGTCAAATTAGCTTGTGGTTTTTGCGTGCGGACAAAAAGCTGCACCTGGCTTCTCAAAGCAACGTCGCCATGCGTTGGTTCTGGTGCGTTCAAGGTTATAAACGAGGTGTCAATGCAATTGGCGAGCCCAAATTGAGAGCCGCCTCCCCTTTTTTGGTCTCTCCATATGGAAGAACGCGCTCGTTTGTTCAAGTGTTGCACGTTTAAGCGATGTTGGAAGGGGGAGGGAACGTTCACTTTATGGCGAGGAATCGATACGACGGCAAGAATTTCCCGGGCGCAATTGATGGAGCGCTCGCTTGGCCACGCCTTTTTAAAAAGTCAAATTGTTTACGTATCGGAATGGACGTTTTTCACACAAGATGAAAAATGACTGGGCGTGAGGGCGGGCGGGCGGGCTTTGATGTCGTTTTTGACGTTTAGGCCAAAAAGGAATGGAGTATTCCACAAAGTGGCGGCCATTCATCATATTCAGACTTCCATTTTGTACAAAAAAAAATGATCGTATAGTGTTCCCTTGCCATTTCGCACCCCGATTTTCTCTATTAATAGGTCAAATAGGTCATTACAGTGCTAACAATTACCTAGCCCGCAAAAAAAAAGCACAGTACTTCTTGGATGTTCTAATATATTGTGTATAGTTCCTTTAAAAAATGGATGCAATTTGTAAATAGTATACTACAAAACATTTAGTGGTACTCCCGAAAATATTACAGTATAGCAGGTAGGATACCTGCTAGTATAGTAGTAAAGTAGCAGTAGTAGTATGGTATCAGTAGTAGTATAGTAGAAGCAGTAGTAGTAGAGTATAGTAGCAGTATCAGTGCAGTAGCAGTATAGTATTGGTAGCAGTATAGTAGCAGTATAGTATAGTAGCAGTAGCAGTGCAGTAGCAGTATAGTAGCAGTATAGTATAGTAGCAGTAGCAGTGCAGTAGCAGTATAGTATAGTAGCAGTAGCAGTGCAGTAGCAGTATAGTAGCAGTATAGTATAGTAGCAGTAGCAGTGCAGTAGCAGTATAGTATTGGTAGCAGTATAGTAGCAGTAGCAGTATAGTATTAGTAGCAGTATAGTAGAAGCATTAGTAGTAGAGTATAGTAGCAGTAGCAGTGCAGTAGCAGTATAGTATTGGTAGCAGTATAGTAACAGTATAGTAGTATAGTATTGGTAGTAGTATAGTAGCAGTAAAGTATTAGTAGGAGTATAGTATTGGTCGTAGTATAGTAGCTGTATAGTATTGGTTGTAGTATTAGTAGCAGTATAGTATTGGTCGTAGTATTAGTAGCAGTAGTAGTATAGTATTCCTGAATTAATTAATCATTTTTCCCGACGTCGGTCGGGTAGGTTGAAATTTTAACGACACGCAGGCTAGGAGAAAGCAAATTCTGGGCCGTTTGTTTCGTGTCACACGCTGCCTTGCTAAAGGGCATCCATTACCCGCGTGATGCGCTCTCCCGGCCGCCGCCCCAAAATACCGCAGCACGCCAGCCACCTTAGCGATTGGGTGACACGGTGCGGAAGAGTGATGCAAGCCGGCCGGCGATGGGCCCACCCGCTTTCGCCTGCCATTTCATCTTTTTGGACGCCAAAATTGGTGGGATGGCGGAGCGTGAGATTCCGGACGAAAGGCCGTGGCGTGGCGTGGCGCCGTGGCGGACGCTGACGTCACCGTGGGCCAATCGAAGCGGAGAAATGGGTTTTGATGGCCAGGCCCACTCTGGCCCGACTTTGGCTGGCCGTAAAAAGCGCTGCTGCTGTTTATTTCACACTTGTAAGCGTTTATTAGACGCCAGATGGTGACGTTGTTGTGTTGCGGTTGGCCTATGTGGGTGTGTCTGTTTGTGTGCGCGCAAAAAATGTACTGCGGAAATTAGTGTCATTTTTTTGTTAAACTTTTTCATGCACTCAAAATCCTGTTGAAAAAAAAATGTGATTCATATGGAACGTTGGTAAAGTGGTTAGCACGTCGCCTCGCAGTTCTCGGGTCGTGGGTTTGATTCCAGGTGGGCCCTTACTGTGTAGAGTTTGCATGTTTTTTCTAGGTATTCTCGGCGTTTCTTTTTGATTGCCCTCGCGAGGACCGAAGGAAGCTTTCACGTTGCGTCGCAGCCAATCAATGCAAATGGCTCTTGGAATGAAGTGTGAGGATCAATAATTTGCTCCTCCGGTGGTCGTAGAACAATTTTACTAGCTGCACTCTATTTGTCAACTGGAGGGTGGGGTGGGAGGGCGAGGGGTCTTAAGGGGGCGTTTTTGTAGGTGCCGAAGCGAATTAGTAGAACAGCAAGAACCGACAAATTTCCCTCAAAATCAACAGGAAATTACCCAAATAACCGAAAGTGACCCCAAAATTTACTGGAGGTGACCCCAAATTTACCAGAAGTGACCCGGAAGTGCCCTTAAATGACAAGTGACCTGGAAGTACCCTAAAATGACAAGAAAGTGACCTGGAAGTACCCTAAAATGACAAGTGACCTGGAAGTACCCTAAAATGACCTTAAAGTGACCTGGAAGTACCCTAAAATGACAGTAACCCAAAATTCCTTCCCATTGACACTAATAGACGTCCAATTCCCTTCCACTCATCTTTCGACCTCCCTTCACTAGCCCCTCCCCCTCGAAACCGTATTGGCCTAACCCCAACATCAAATAAGCTCCCATTTTGTAGTCCATCCAGCCCACACCAAATCCAAATCGACCTCATTTGTTGACTTTTCAACCAGTTTCCCCGCATTTGTTGACTGTACAACCACCTTTTAAGGAGCAAAGATTGTCTCTTATTGGACGTTTTTGTGCCAATCGCCCCTTGCAGCGTCTACTTTCAGGCTCTTAGCCCACTGACGCAAACATCCGTCAGTCGAAACACGCTCGTGTGCTGGCTGGCGCGCGCCTTTAAAAATGACGCGCGCCGTTCTCGAGTGAAAAGGGCGGGCCCGAGCCATGCGCGTGGGCGCGGCTGCTAGTGTGCGGGCGCGCGCCTCCGCCCGCATCCAGGCGAGCCACGAGCGACGAGCCACGAGCGACGAGCCCCTCGCGTGGACGCACCCGTCGCAAAGGAAGGACCCCCCTCCCACCCCAACCCATATCTTACACACCCCAACAAAAAAGCCGAACCTGAAAAGCCTTTTTTTTGGATTTAAATGACAAAGAAACCTTTTTTTTCTAAACAAATATCTCCAACTCTGGACGTCAAAAAGTGGATTTATCATTTTTGACGCTGGGCTGATTGACAGAGGTCAGAAACATCTTTTTTTCCATCTGAAACAAGAAAATTGAGGCTATTTATTACGTATTTATTGGGAGTTTTTCTTCATTCACGTCGGCCTTGAAGGTGTCAAATTACGCGTGACAGTTGTATAACCATCTTGAAAATCCGTTTTTTTTCTGCGCCAGCTTTGCGTCAATGACGATTTTTTTAGTTCCGTTTTTTAATGGCGATTTTATACGGTTAATTATACATGAGTAGACGCTTTGGTGTCCAATTTCCTCGCATTGTTCTCGTCGTTAGGCTCGTAGTCGGATGTCAAACAAGTAGCGCACGCCAGGCACATCCTTTTGCGCATTTCTAACATACACACACGCGTACACACTCACGCACACACACACGCACAAAAACGGCGTATTTCGCTACATTTAAACACCCCTCCATTTACATTTTTATATTCTTAAACAAAAAAAAGCACAAAATTCGTCATATTTTCCTCCAATTGCGCCAATTTTGTACGTTTTTTACCCTCAAAACTGCCGCAAAATTAACACACGCTATTATTTATCGTTTTTTTCATCCCATTGCGTTTAGAAAATGTCTAAATATATATTTTTAAAAGAATATAACGAACGTGTAATCAACACCGCAATCATCGTGCGCGTGACAGCGTGTCCGCGTGCACGCGCGTGTGAGGGAAAAAGGAAAATCGTGCTTTAGTTTTAAAAAAATGTCGTTTACAAAACGAGGACATTTTGGTGCGGTATTCTGCGCCATTTTAAAATTAAATTGTGGTATGTTTAAGCATTTTTGATTGAAGGGGGGTTTAAAATAGGCGTTTTTTGATATTTTTGTGCATTTTGTGAGCGAAAAGGCCTCATTTTGGAGCCTATTGGATGTCTAGTTTAGTGGAAATTACGCAGAAGGCCTCTGTTTAATAGCCTGAAAAAATAAGAGGACACCAAAAAAGACAAAATTCGCAATGTCAAGAGGACAAATGGGTTTTTTTTAGTGGTGTGTTGGGAAAATAGGCGTTTTTGGACGTTGACTTTGAAGACTTAATAGGATTATTTAGACGATCCTCGTGCGTTTTATGCGGAGGGAATTCCTAATCGGGCGTTTTCCAACCGAGAACGGGAATGGGCGTGGCCTTCAATTTTTTTTTCAAACTACGTTCGAGTTGAGATTTTTTTGAATTCATTTTAATCTCGTAAAAAGGCATTTCTTGAATGTGTGTGTCGGAAAATGTGATTTTTTTTAATGGTATGTTGATGAAGTTTTTTAAAAATGCTGCATTGAAGTGTGTGTTTTTTAGGTGTTTTTTTATGGGTTTTTGGGGGGTTTTTAGAGGGGGTTGTCTGTCATTTGGCTGTGGCGTTGCCTTGGCAGGTGATTAAGTGCGTGGACAAATCAAGCGTAGAAAAAAGCCAAGGGCTCTCAAGGTAACGCTAATCCATCCAAAGTCGAATAAAAAACGGATTTAGATGATTGCTTAAGCTTTATTTTTTGGTTCATTTCTATTTTTTTATCACTGCGTATGATTTTGGAGCGTTTTTGCCTTTACGCGTATAGGGAGGGGTTTAAATGACGTGAAATTTTGGGGGAAAATGAGGTAAAATATTTATTATGAGGGTGGTATTTTTTTTAAATGTGATTTTTTTTGCAGTTTTTTTGAGAGAAAATGGGTGTATTTGATTATGCGAAGGTGTTACGTAAACAGATTGAGTGAGTCGTAGTGGTGTGTGTGTGTGTGTGTTTTTGTGGGTGGGTGGGTTTTGTGTGGAGTAGTGGTCCTTTTGGAACGGGGTGATGTAATGCCGTGAAGGGTGCTGCAGCAGAACCACACTACCCAAAGAAGGCGTGGCCTGTCCGCAGAGCGCCGGGAAATTGTCGCGTGTGTTCGACATGATTGTTACACGTGGCGTGTTGTCGGTGCCGGGTGTCCTATTCGCTTGGATTGGGCGGTTGGGAGTCGGCAATGTTTTTTGAACAAATTTTTGTTCCTGTTTTTTTGTTGTTGTTTTTTTGGTAGATTTGTTGTGGTTGTGGTTTTATACGTATTTTGTAATGTTGTTTTTGGGTTTAGATTTGATTATGAATTGCTAAAAAAGGGAGATATTTTGGTTATGGCCTCAAATAATAGATAAAAAGGTTTTTTAGGTTAATTGTATTGATCTGATTGGCTGTTACTGATAATGATAGACATGTCTAATTCATTTAAACTGGGAGGACAGGCTAGGAATTGTCAGGTTGTACTGCTGTCCAATCTATTTTGACTAGGAGGGCTGATTATTTTCATAGTTGAATTATTTTAATCATTTTGTTATTTTAGTGAAGCATTTTAAACATTTTTGTAGCATCGGTTTTATAAAATAACAAAACAACATAATTCTAGGCCTTACCTCAATCTAGATTTTTCATTTTTAATCACTTGAACTGATTGGCTAATAAATGAAATAGACTTGCTTCAAAATGAAACCAAATGCTGTATTTACATTTATCACAATGTAATTTTAGCATGTTAGCACCCACGTTAGCATATTTGCATTTGGAGCGCTCAAAATCAGGAAATAGACAGCCAAAATGTCCCAATCACTATGAATAAACTGATCAATATTAATTGATAAGCTGCAATTAAAACTGATAAACGAGCCAGACTTGCTTCTAAAAAATATACAGTTTTTTTTACATAACTTTAGCACCTCAACACTTAAAAATCTAAAAATCAGAAACCAGTTCAACAACATTTAAGTCTTTTTTTACTACATTGACATGCCAATTAATATGAATAATTCTGCCATTGACCAAAACAGACAAAACATTTGCTTTAAAAATGAATAAAAAAATCCTATAACTAGCACAATCTACACTTTAAATTTTAAAAATCAGTCTTTTTTATTACATTGCCCTCCCAACCATTAGGAAAGAGACAGATTAATGTGATCTGATTGGCTGCCATTGACAGTAACAGACAAAACAAGACATCCTTTAAAAAAATACACATTTTAGCACCGAAACACTCAAAAAAATCTCAAAACCCAGAACCACCTTCATCCATCTTCTCCACTCCAATAACCGTCCATCCAATTTCCAACCGTCCAATCAGCCGTCTGCCTCAGAAACGAATCCCCCCGCCCTCGGCGGCGGCGCCTAAGCTAACATATCCCATCCCGCTTGCCCGCCACCCGCTGACGGCGAAGCCCTTTTCACCCGTGGGGGATCAAACTAAAATGGCTGTCTTTTAGCACGCGCCCGAAAAAGAAAGCTTTGCGCTAGAGCGACGTGATAAATGACGAGAGGACTTTGGTGGCGGGGCGATGGCGTGATGGCGGGGCGCTCGGCCAAAGGCCCGCCCAATCGGGGCGGATGAGCCGGAACATCCTTCTTGGCGCTCAGACGCTTGCTTTCACTGCAGCAAATATCAACGGCGCCATTTGAATACGCCGCCCAATTAGCCGGCGGCGGGGGACATTTTGTCTGCGCCGATACACGCCTTTTTTTTTTTTATGTCACCTGCTGTCAAAGGACTGGCAAGTGGCGCCCATTTGAAAAGCGGGGGCTTTTTCATGTGTTTTTAGCCCCTCCTCCTTCAAGTGTGTGGTGGTGGTTAATAGGTTGGAGAGTGCCGCCGCCACCGCCGCCGCCTTTTGTCGGCGCGCGTACGTGGATTCGTCCCATCGGCGCGGGTCAAAAGAGCCTTTGAGCCAGAACAATGAGCCGTGTCGTTTAGCCTTTTGACCTCCGTTAGCGCCAGCGCTAACGCCACTGCTGAAGTGCGCCAGGCAGAAAGCTGAATAGATTTCAAAAAGGAAAATAAACTGCGTTTGTTTGGAGGAGGGTTCCTCTTTTTGGTGTATCTCTTGAAGTATAAGGACTATAAAGCTTTCAATTCAAATCAATTCAGTACAATTGAATTAAAATTCAGTTCAAAGGAATTTGAATTCAATTCAGTTCAATCCGAATTCAATTCAGTTCCATTTTATTTGAATCTGAATTCATTTCTGTTCCATTGAATTTGAAAACGAATTCAATTCAGTTCCATTTTATTCGAATCCAAATTCAATTCAGTTTCATTGAATTTGAATCAGAATTCAATTCAGTTCAATTTAATTTGAATCAGAATTCAATTCAGTTCAATTTAATTTGAATCAGAATTCAATTCAGTTCCATTTCATTTGAATTCAAATTCAATTCAGTTTAGTTGAATTTGAATTTAATTCAGTTCAAGTCAATCTATTTTTTTATTGGGTAAAAAGCCATTTTTAGACATATTTTAAGACAAAATAAAGGTAGCCTAACCCGGCCACCACTAATGCACATCCTCAAACTGACTTGCTAAAAATGCTGGATTTTAATGACTGTGTTTTTTGGTGACCCTTTGTGTTCCTTTTTTTCAACAGTAATGGGTCACGGAGAAAGTGTCAGATCCCCCAAACTTCTTCTCCTTCTCCCAGAGTGAAACATGAAGAAGAAAAATCTTCCCACGAGTTTTCAGCGGACCCTTTCACCATGAGCCTCCAAAGAAACTCCACAACGGAGTAAAACATAAACGACAACAACAAAACCCCTCAAGTGACCTCCCCTCCCTTTTGCGGACGGCCCCTCAGGAGGAAGACGACCCATGCCCGCCGCCCGCCGCTGCCGCCATTCCCGGCCCCTCCCCCCACGACTGTTAAGCGCCACGACTGTTACCCTTTCGATAGCAATTTAATTTTTTTTTTTCTATTCATGAGAATATTTCTCCGGCCGGGAACGTAAGGAGCCAATCCCCAGCCCCCCCATTGGATGACTCCATATTTGGGCGCGCCATGGATGTGCCGAGTTTCTTCGCGGCGTTGCAGCTGTGTTTCGCCGCCTGTGCCGGACTGCAGTTTTTAGGCGCGCCGGGCCAGTGGGCCCGCTACCTCCGCTGGGACGCCAGCGTTCGCGGCGAGCTCAGCTTCCGCTTCAAGACGGCCTTCCCGGAGGCCCTGCTGCTCTATTTCGACGACGGCGGCTATTGCGACTTCCTGCAGCTGTCGGCGGCGGAGGGACGCCTACGCCTGCGCTTCAGCATCGACTGCGCCGAGGCCACGGTGGTGTCGGAGCGCCGGGTGGACGACGGCGACTGGCACGTGGCCGCCTTGAGCCGCCGCGAGCTACGCACCGTGCTGGCGCTGGACGGCGAGGTCAAGGCGGACGAGGTGCGGCCTCAGCGGCGTTTCATGAACGTGGCCAGCGACCTCTTCCTGGGGGGCGTGCCCCGGGATATCCGCGCCGCCGCGCTCACGCTGCCCGCCGTCAGGGACATGAGGCCCTTCAGGGGGACCATCACGGACCTCAAGTACGGCAAGTCGGAGCCCCGCCTCTTGGGCAGTCTCAAGGTGCCCCTGGAGTCCGAGGGGCGTTGCACCGTCAGCCCTTGCGAGAACGGCGGCACCTGCGCCGTGGTGGATGGACGGATGCTCTGCGATTGTTCGCAAACCCTCTACAGAGGCGACTTCTGCACTGAAGGTAAGGGAACATTTTTTTATTTGGGTAGGGGGGCGGAGTTTTTAACGTTAGCCCTGTCAACCTTGTAGTCCTTAACTCCCAATGCTAGGCTAACAGGGTGCTAGGCTAGCTGGTTGAACACTCAAAATTGCCCCTAGCTATGATTGGTGGTCCATTTGGTTGCCCACAAATTCTGCATGATCACGTCATGGTTGCCCGAGATAGGCTCCAGCACCCCCTGCGACCCTTGTGAGATTAAGCAGTTCAGAAAATTTGGGAATGAATGTTTTATTTTTTGTTGGTCCAGTATGACAGTTGTTAGCATATCGATGTCGCCATTTTGAGGTCCAGGGTTCCATTTCAGGTGGGTTCTCACTCTATGTGGGTTTTCTCTGGGTACTCTGATTTCCTCCCACGGCCTAAAAACATGCATTTTAGGACAATTGGATGCTAAATTGTCCCTACGCTAGTTGGTCGAACACTAACTTGTCCCTAACTACGTGCCCTGCGATTGGTTAGCCACCAGAGTTGGCTGGGATAGTCTCCAGCACCCCCATTTCACCACAAAATAAAAAATTGGAATCAAGCATCACAATAATAAAATTAAATATTTTTTAGCGGACCAATATAAGTCAAATGACCTTCTCCTATTATTAACTAGACTATTAGTACTTTGTCACCCCCCCAAAAAAACACCAATACAATTTCCCCAAACAATTTCTGCTCACTAATGGAAATCTGACAGCGCTAAATTAGGCACCTTGCCAAATCTCTAATGAATTAATTGTCCTATTAATGCTTTGTGTCCACTTGCCCGAGGCCTTTACCCATCATTTAAATACCAAATAAGCACCCCAAAAAAAACCCAAACAAATTCAGTACCTGATTGCAATGACATTGCATTATAAGAAACATTATTGTGAAATATAAAATCTGTCGTTTACATTTCAAAAGAGAGTTTCAGGGTTCATCAAGGGTTTGACTTTGTGGGCTTTGTGCGGATGTTCTTTGTGTGGGTGTGTGCGGGTGTTTGCAAAGTGTAAAATCTGAAGGCTAATCTAAATACTGCTGGCACGGGCGCACAAGGCATTCTAATGACGCGGCTCCTGCAGCCTCTGATAAGGACGCCTCTCGGGAGAATGGAGCTCCCCGGGCTCCTTTTCATGATCCAATCACAAGATGTCAGGTGTTTTATATCACGTTCTTTTGTGCTGGGAATTGCGCCGGCCCCACAACAAGCCCCCCAAATACTCCCCCCGAATACTCCGCCGCCTTTTCTCCTTGAGCTTCAAACACCCAAACATTTGCCCTTGCTGCTTTTGACCGCGACATTATTACGCAGTGGATAAAATATGAGCAAGCTTCTTTAGTTTACTATGAGGAAATAGGAAGAAACAATAAAAATAAAAGCAAGGAATCTTTTATTATGGGGTAATTGACATGATAATGAATTAAAATGAGGAAAGTTTGGGTGTTTAGGGAGGTTATTTTAAGTCGTGGTGATGATTTATTTTGAAATGCAATGTCACAAAACGTCAATTTTTACAAGTTGGTACTTATTTTGAAAGTCTTACGCTCGCTTCCTTTAAAATGACATGTCACTTGTTTTAAGTAGCGGTTTAGCTTTCGTTAGCTAAAACCAAAACATTAGTTTATGTACTGTTTGTCTTTATTTCTTTACCAGAATAAACTATTGAAAAAATGAAACTATTTAATAAGCATTAGATAATATTGAGGTTATTTTTATGAATAAAACAAAGGCTCCCAAAAATCAGAAAACTCTTTATCCACTACCAAATAGAATTTTTAATGTATTAGACAAAATGGCTGCATCATGACGTAGCAGAATCCTAAAATTTGTCTCTCACTGAATAAAATTAAATGAAGTTGTTATTATAATTATTTTTAAATCAACTCTACTAATCTGTCTCCAAAATGGCGTGCATTCAGCTAGGCTGCGCAATTTGGCCGCCATGGCGATACAGGATTAAGAGCAGTGTGAACTAGATGAGGCCTGATACTCTTTAATCAATGATTAATTAATGAAGTCAGAAAGAACAGGAAATTAGCACAAGTGCTGAGCTGGATAAGTAAAATGGATGACGCCGATAAAACTACTGCTTTGGCTCACGTACTAACACAAATATCTTCCAATTCGACAGTACGGCGACTAGAAATAGATTAAAATCTGTTTATTTTCACTATAAAATTCTCCATCAATCAAAAAAAAATACAACGCAAATATTTATCGCTTTTAAATAGACGCGGATTTCCCAGATAAACATTTGAGCAAGTCATTTTAATGTCGTTACTCTGCTGACACAAGTTGTCATGTGAAAATGAATTAATATTCCACGCATATTTGATTGACGTCCATCTTGAGTCAGGTGGCCAATTAGGGATAGCCTAGCGTATTTATTGCATCTCCAATCAATTACCGTCGATGTTATGTTGGAAAAAAATATATCTTGCAGCTTGACATTGAGTGATGTTTGTCCTTTTGCGTTTAATCTTCCACTTAATCTATTGGATGATGGATGTCCAATCCGTTTGAAATGGCAGGTCGGCAGGAACGGATGTTTGATGATTAAACACGTTTGGTGCTGCCTAATTCTTTACTTTAAAAAATGGAAAATGTAGCAAAAACACACAAAAGTTGCCCTAATTGTGACCGTGTTGACCTTTGACCTTATGACCCCAAAATGTACACCCCCCTTTATGCCATAGACACCAATAGAAATCCAATCCACTTCAACTTGTCCGAAAAACAAAGCAAAAAAACTCTGTGGCGGAATTTCAGTCCAACTCAAGCCTTTCCCTCTTGACCTTTTGACCTCAATGTTTATCACCCGAATCATATGATTATCATGTGATTGAACTTTTGATTCAGAACATACACTTAGCTGAGTTCCTCACTCACTATTTGTATGGAGTTTTAAGAGTGTTTATATTTGCATGATAGCAAAAAACATGCAAATTGTAAGCGTGTGTTTAATTCTTTCTTTCTTTTCTCCTCTCTTTTCTCTTTTTTATTGCAGAGGTCGGCGGAAAAACACCAGGTGAGTTGAACTGGCATCATAATCAACACTTAATCAGGCAAAAATATCAAAAATGTGTCATACTTTACTTCAAAAGCATCATTTTGGTGATTATTAATGTAATTGGGGCTATAAGCTAATGCTAATATTTCCCTGGAGGGGTTACACAGAATGGTTGGACTGATCCAAAATGGCTGCCTTTTAAGTTCTCGAAGCTGTGTTTCCTATCAGAATTTCTGCCGATGTCATGTTTTCTCCCGTTTGGGAAAACACGAGTCATCACAATACCAAAGTGTATTGGAAATGTGTTCATGTGTTCTCTGTTTTTTGTTTTGTTTTTGTTTTTTCTTCTTGTTTTTCTTACCTTTTGAAGGCCTCGCTCACATGATGGCTGAACAAGGTACGCCTCTTATTTCACTACTATTCCTTTTTCATCTTATTTTGAATTATTATACTTGGATGTTAAAATGAGGAGCATATAAATCATCATTTTCATAAAGTTAGATTCTTGCTAGAGGTTACATGTACATATATAGAAGCATTTTGTAAGTAGAGGTACATTTTACAAGTACATATAAAGGCATTTTGTAAGTAGAGGTACATTTTACATGTACATATGAAGATATTTGTAAGTAGAGGTAGCCCTTTTTTTCCAATGTGTTTTGTGATCACTCCCAAAGTCTTATTGATGTTCTTTTTGTATTTTTCCTATTTTTTGTGGGCGTCTGGTTGGCCATGGCGGCGGATTCCTTCCTCCCTCTTCTATTTCCTGTCCACCTCCTCCTGCTCTTCTAGCTAAAAGCAAAGGTACAGCCTTTTCCAAATCTTTCCTTTTTCGACTTTACCAAAGAAAAGGCGCCACCTGTGAGTCTTCTTGTCCTCATCCTCGTTTGTCTCTTGACGTCTAATGTGTTTACGTGTCCTCTAATGGATTCTCTGGCCGAGATTAAATGAGCCATTCCGTCAACCTTAATTGAGGGAGAAAGAAGGGACGGCGGGCGGCGTTTGTTAGATGTTTAAAAGGATGTCTTTGGGAATTCAGCTGAACGACATTTTTACGGGGAAATCGTTCCATTAGCGCTTCTTTGTCCTCAACTAGCTTTATTTTTTATGGATATGAAATTTAACTTTTATGTGACATCACTGGGATTGTTTTCTCTGGCATAGGAATGCTTTTATTTTGATTTTTACATGATTTAGGCAGCTTTTATTTATCTGTAAGTGTGGAGTGGGCGGGGCTTATTAAGAGTCAACTTAATTTCACAATTTTTGATAGAATATTTCGATTTTTCTTAATAAATGCATTAAAACGAATTGGATTAAAAGCCCTGAATATTCAGTTTTTTATAGATCTAAAACAATGTTTATTTTAGCTTTTTTTAAATATATTTTTAGATTTTACAAAATGATTTTTGAACTAAAAACTGAAAAAAATCATTAAAAGATGACAATTTTTGATTTAAAAAGGGCAAAATCAGGAAATTTAATATACATCTGTACTCCATTTTAATTTAATCCTAAAACAGAAAGTCGCCATTCATTATTTGCTTTCCCGGGCCGCACAAAATGATGTGGCGGGCCGCAATTGGCCCCCGAGCCGCCACTTTGACACCAGTGCTTTAGATTATGAACCGGAAAAGGTCCGGAAAAATGTAAGACCCCGCCCAGCATATCGTGTCATTATTTTTTTGTTTTGTTTAAAGGCTGGGGAATTATTTTGTAAACAACTTTGAACATGACACGGGTTCGCCAGGTTTTCTTCCGAAAAGAGCGCCATATTGCACGGCGCCTGTTCTGGCAAGACTGGCGGGGGTGGCGTGCCAACGAGCAGCGGTGGCATCGTACACAAAACACGAGGGGCAAATAAGCACGGACAAATGGTTCTTTGGGCCGTCATTGTTTTTTGGGGGTGATAAAGCGGACAGTGTATCAATGAGGAAGTCTTGTTTTAGCTCAGAACGAAGTCAAGGCGAGCGGAAAGGCCAGACAGGCAAATGCCCGAGGCCCCCGCCGACAAAGGGGCCCCCCGAGGGTTGCCAAAATGGCCGATTGAAGTGACGGATGGCGCAGTAGTCTGGTGTGTCATTTTATACTTGATGGGTGGTCTTATTTGCTGAATTGTGATAATGTAAGCATGGGGGTTTATTTTTTTATTGATAAAAATGTTTGTTTAGCGGTCGGTCCCTAAATTAGATCAAAATTAAAAGGATTATGGATTTCTGTAGAATGCTGCTTAATACAAAAACATGTTTTAAAAAAAAATTGTAACAAAAACAACCAAAAAATGTTTTGTGGATTTTTTTTTGGTAAAAAAAAAAAAAACATCAGTAAAAAACTTAAAACAATTATAAAACTGAAAATTCGGTATTTTTTAATAGATAAAATAATAGAATACATTATTTTTTAGAGATATATTGACTGCCTCTCTTTTTTAACCAAAAAATGAAAAGATCAGATCATTAAAAAAAAACTTTAAAATACCATTTTTCCTCCATTTTTTCAATAAAGGATTTGTATCCATCACAAAATATTTCAATTATGGCAGGCTCATTGACATCTTTAAAAATCCCCCAAAAATTTTAAAGAAAACATTTGTAAGTAAAATAAAACAAAATATTTCTTGTATAGATTTATTTTTAAATCAAATAACAGTCCACATGAGCCCCAAATCAAAAATGATTGGACACAAAATTCACCAAAAAAATCTTCATCCTCCTTTGAAACCAATTCATATCTAAACTGATGAAAACCAAAATCCCCAAACAATTGACACCAGGAAAGGCCACAAAGAAACGGCGCGCTACACGATTAGCCGCAGACGTCGGCGCGATTGCCCTCGAGCTGCCGCGGCGTTTGAGCGGCGGTGGACCGCTCCCCAGACGCCATTTTCCGAGGGCGGGGTGGGGGGGGTCGGCGTTGGGTTCCAGAACACGCTTCGGGGGAAGAAAAACATGCTGCTGATCTGAGAAACGATTAAACCTAGATTGCTACTGACAACTTTTGCCTTCTCCCTGGGGGACAGACGGGGGGAGGACGCGAGGGGCGGGGCTCGGGGGCCGAGTGGAGTATGAAATATGAAATGTGAGATATGGAAGGGGAGGGGAGAAAAGACATTACGGGCCAGGATAGGCTGCTTATCGTAATGAAATGCAAGTGCTTTTGATTGTCACCCCATTGATTTGTGCCCGGGGCGATCCTTGTGTGTATTACCTGTTGTTGTTCTGCTTATTTTTGCTCACGGCGGAAAGGGAAATATTAGTTATTAATAGTTACTTGTTTTACCAGATGGCCTGTGGGTTTATTATAATTTGTTTTGGATCCCATTCAGACACTTGCTGGTGGGATATTTAACTGTATTGATACTAATTGTTGTTGTTTTTTCTTTTGGCGGCGCGTTGGTAAAGTGGTTTTGCAGGTTGGGCTCGCAGTTCTGGGGTCGAGGGTTTGATACCTGTTTAGTCCTAACTGTGTGGAAATTGCTAATTTTATTTTATTTTTTTAAAATGTTTGTTTTTCTTTTGGTGGCCCGTTGGTGAAGTGGTTAGTGCGTCGGCTCGCAGTTCTGGGGTCGAGGGTTTGATACCTGGTTGGGCATTCATTGTGAGGAGTTTGCATGTTTTTCCCTGGATTACCAATTTATTATTTTTTTTTTTATGTTTGTTTTGCTTTTAGCGACTCATTGGTAGAGTGGTTAGTGGGTCGGGCTCGCAGTTCTGGGGTCGAGGGTTTGATACCTGGTCGGTCCTTACTCCCAATCCATTTGAAGTAGGAGTGGCATTAGAGAAGGGAGAAAACAATTGATATAAAAGATATATTATATGAGAATGGGAGGGAGGGAAGGCTAAGGTTGAAATGCAATTTGATTTTTGTGACTTTTTTCTCCCTCTCTCCCTCCCCGTGATTCATTTTCATTTGAGCAAGTCAATGTTAAGACTTTTGTCAAAAGGACTTGCTCAAGGCAACATGGCTTAAGTATATCTTTACATTTTTCCTGACCTGCTTCTTGCCTGCCACATTTCCCATTAATGGCAATGGCATTTCATTTACACCCCATCATTCATCTTTCCCAGCCACAGCCTTAAAATGCGGCCCTCCTAGAAAGCCCCCCAGCTCCCATAGCACGCTCTCTTTATATTTATTGTGCTATGGAATGCCCTTATCATTTGAAAAATGATGCTAATATAATGTTTTCATGCCACTATATTGGTCTATTGGAATGGGACGGGCCGGAACACCCACACATAAGCGGTTCTCTTTGATGGATTTACTGCAAAATTCTATTACCAAGTGGGGGTTGTAGTGGTAGTGGTTGTAGTAGTTGTTGTTGTATTAGTAGTAGGTGAAGTAGTAGTAGATGTTGTATTAGTAGTAGTTGTAGTAGTAGTAGTTGTTGTTGTTGTAATAGTAGTTGTTGTTGTAGTAGTAGTAGTAGCTATAGTAGTAGTAGTTGTTGTTGTAGTAGTAGTAGTAGTAGTAGTAGTAGTAGTAGTAGTAGCAGTTGTAGCAGTAGTAGTAGCAATAGCAGTAGTAGTAGTAGCAGTAGTAGTAGCAGTAGCAGTAGCAGTAGCAGTAGCAGTAGCAGTAGTAGTAGCAGTAGCAGTAGTAGTAGTAGTAGTAGTAGTAGTAGTAGTAGGGGGTTGTGTTATACATCCACTTGATGGAGTTGCAGTAGCAGCAGTAGTAGTAGTAGTAGTAGTAGTAGTAGTAGTAGTAGTAGTAGGGGGTTGTCTTATACATTCACTAGATGGAGCTGTAATTGTATTAGGAGTAGAGGGTTGTGCTATAGGGCCACTAGGCAGAGCTGTAGTAGTAGTAGTAGTAGTAGTAGTTGTAGGGGGGTGTTATACATCAAGTAGATGAAGCTGGGCTAAAGGGGAGTCCATACAATGATTAACCGATATATAGATGTATGTATGAGGTGTATGGGATTACAAGGCGCACTTTTGGAAGATGTTTATGTTGCGTCAAATACTGTACGTGAAAGAAGTCTGCCGGGCAGATCAATGGTGGATAGGCATTCCCGCTAATAGATATGTTCAGTCATCGTCACGCGCCATCTCTATCGACTCCGCCCGCGTCTCCGCCTGCGCCTGATAACGCCGACCTTCTCCTTTTCAGAGGCGGGGCGGGAAAAAGATCACGGGTCACCTTCAACGTAATTCTCCTCAAATTGGGCACTAGCGATAACTTCTCCGACCAAAGTCACGGTTGCCGCGGTTACGACCGAGTCAAAGCGATATATAATCGGATCAAAATCATTTTTCATTTTATTTCAAAATCAAACTATGTGGTTTTTCTCTGGGTATTCCGGTTTCCACACATATCCCAAAAACGTGCTAGGCTAGGCTAAGCTAGCTGGTTAAACATGATTTGTTGTCCTTTGTCCCCTTGTACCCTGCCATTGACTGCCAATCCAGTGTTGCAAGGTTTGGCTCTAGCACTCCCCGTGACCCTTGTGAGGATTTCCACCCCATATCCCTTTAAAAGTATTTTCCTGTCTTTTTATGTTGTGGACACTTTGAGACGAAATCCCCCAATAGAAGGACAGTCCTCCAGGATGTCCACCACCACCTTTAAATAGATCTCCAATGGAAGCCCCCTTTTGCTAAGTGACAACGCCATTTTGTGCCTTGATGCAATCTTTTACAGTGAAATTCCCGCAATGACGTTTGGGGTGTTTTTCGTTTTAGCGGCTATCATCTTTCCATGAACACCTTGCCTGAGTAAATGTGATTATTGGTCCGATTTGTATTGGTCTTTCTGGAAGTGTTTGCCAAGCAGATTATTGAGGCGGACCTCATGGTATCTGCGTGGGCCAGGTGCCACCGCTCGCCACCGCTCGCCACCGCTCGCCACCGCTCGCCGCCACACGCCACTCACATGACCAATCAGAGAGTGAGAGAGACGGCATCCTTATCTCTTTCGCTCCAGAACCCGCACTGAAGCACCCCCCCTCCTCCCCCCATAATCATCCCCCTGTCCATTCACATTAGTCCCCATTGTCTGTCTCCGGCACCCCCCTTCCCTCCCGCTCGACCGCCCCATTCATCTTTATTCATGAAGACAGTTGCGCTCTAAATCAGTCCACTTTTTGATCCGTGTTAAAATTGCTATTTTGAAATTTGTGGTGGCAGTCTAGTGGGAAAGTGGTTGGTGTGACGGACTCGCAGTTCTGGGATCGAGGGTTCGAACCCTGATTTTGGACTTTTCTGTGTGGAGTTTGAGTGTTTTTGTGGGTTTTTTTCTGGGTATTCTGTTTTCCTCCTAAATCCTGGAAACATGCATGCTAGGCTAATTGGATGCTAAATATTCCTTGGCTTTGAATTTGAGTGTTTGTGTGGGTTTTCTCTGGGTACTCCGCTTTTCTCACGTATCCCAAAAATAAGCATGCTAGGCTAATTGGATGCTAAATATTTTCTAGCTATGAGTGATTGCATGTGTCAGGCTCGCAGTTTTCAGATCGAGGGTTCGATTCCTGGTTCAGACCTTCTTGTGTGGAGTTTTGAGTGTTTATGTGGGTTTTCTCTGGGTACTTTGTTTTCCCCCCACATCCCAAATATCCTGCATGCTAGGATAATTCCATGCTAACGTTAAATCATACATTTAAATTCAGAGAAAGCTTATACTGACACATTTCTAAATATTTTTTGATCAATTAACTCCTCTAAAAAAAATACACATTCCCATGAATCCAAGTCACAAAATGTCACAAGATTTCTTCTCTTACGTCCGTAAACAAAAAAACGATGACTAATGGCGTGTGGGAGGGAGGTAGGAGCTTTGTTTCAAGAGGGAAAACGTGGTGCATGCTGGGAAAAAGCCTGCCAGAGGTGCTGCTAAAAACAAGGCAATCAAGTCGGCCAGGGTTCCGCAACGCACCAATGACTCGCGCCTGCCCGCCCGCCCGCCCGCCTCGGTAACGCCCCCGCTTCATTAATCATCTCCAGTTTTCCCCCCCATAAGCGTTATGTTTAGTGCCAAGCTGCGGCACCCCGATACTCGGCTGTCTGCTACTGTACTAATATTCTGCATAGTGACTTGACTTTAAGGGAATTGTTAGCATAGCGTTAGCCATTCGTTATGTACACTTAATTTCAGTAGCGTTTATCTTGACAAAGGCATGGATTGGCCACCTTTTTTAGCTTTAGTGTTTCCCCAAAACGCCGTGCTCTTTGTGTAACCACCTCCAGTGCCATGGGTGGGGGTGCTTGTGCGAGGAAAATAGTAAGTGATTTGACATGACGGCGGGAAGGCGAGAAGGCGAGAAGGCCTATCTATCAGTCAGAGGCAGCCGCGAGCTGCCACTATCCAAATCCACAATGGACCTCCGGCAGGCATCCCGAGGCGAAGTGGCATTAACCTCTTTCTCTCCAGGGGCCCAGTCAAAAGCCCCAGAGGAGCGCTAATAATCACCAAAGGCCTCCCCGCCAACACCCCCCCCCCCCCCCCCCCACCCACGAACCCCCACTCCCCCTTCGTCTCGCCACGCGTTGACGCTTCCATTTCATTCTGGCCGATGTGGAAAAATTGAGGTCTTTTGGGAAACTTGATTTGATGCTGCAGACTTCATTGTTGTTGCCATTATTATTGTTATCTTTATTATTATTTGTAGCGGTGGTAGTAGTAGTAGTAGTGGTTTTAGTAGTAGTATTGGTTGTAGTGGTGGTATTAGTGGTAGTGGTATTAGTGGTAGTGGTATTAGTGGTAGTGGTATTAGTGGTAGTGGTATTAGTGGTAGTGGTATTAGTGGTAGTGGTATTAGTGGTAGTGGTATTAGTGGTAGTGGTATTAGTGGTAGTGGTATTAGTGGTAGAGTAGTGGTAGTAGTAGTTGTGGTGGTAGTAGTCGTTGTGGTGGTAGTAGTCGTTGTGGTAGTAGTATTGGTGGGAGTGGTAGTAGTGGTAGTTATAAGTAGTGGTAGTAGTGGTAAGTAGTAGTGGTAGTAGTGGTAAGTAGTAGTGGTTGGATTGGATTGGATTGGATAACTTTATTCATCCCGTAATCGGGAAATTTCTTTGTTGCAATAGGAAGAGGGTGAGGATGCAGGAATAGAAAAGGCATTATACACAAATGGGTACTTAATAGTAAGTTAATAAATAAATACATGAATAAATATATAAATAGGTAACTGTGTTGGTGAGATATATATATACATACACATACATATATATACAAGCACATCTACACTGTATCCGAAATTCGGGAGGTCCTAACCCACAGCCTTTTTTGAGTTAAAGAGCCTGACGGCTGATGGGAGGAAGGATCTGCGGAAGCGCTCCTTCCTGCAATGAGGGTGTAGCAGTCTATTGCTGAAAGAGCTTTGGAGGGACTCCACAGACTCATGCAGGGGGTGGGAGGTGCTGTCCATGATGGACCTCATCCTGGTCAGCATCCTCCGCTCTCCCACTTCCTCCACAGAGTCCAAAGGACAGCCCAGAACAGAGCTGGCCCTCCTGATCAGCTTGTTCAGCCTGTTCCTGTCCCTCTCCGTGCTCCCACTTCCCCAACAGACCACTGCATAAAACACAGTAGATGCCACCACAGTGTCATAGAAGGTCCTCAACAGTGACCTGCACACACCAAAGGACCGTAGGCTCCTCAACAGGTAGAGGCGGCTCTGGCCCCTTCTGTACAGGGCATCTATGTTTGTGGACCAGTCTAGTCTACTGTTGAGGTGAACACCCAGATACTTCAAGTTGTCCACGATTTCAATGTCTTTACCCTGGATGTTCACCTGAGTGGTCTGTTGAGGTGTCCTCCGAAAGTCAACGACCATTTCCTTTGTCTTACTGGTGTTGATGTGCAGGTGGTTTTGCCTACACCAGTCGACAAAGGCTGTGATGACTCCCCTGTACTCCAGGTCGTTCCCGTCAGTCACTCGTCCAACAATGGCGGTGTCGTCGGAGAATTTCTGGAGGTGGCAGGTGTCTGTATTATGTTTAAAGTCTGACGTGTAGAGGGAGAAGAGGAGTGGGGAAAGCACTGTGCCTTGTGGGGCCCCCGTGCTGCAAGTTACCACATCAGACGTACAGTCCTGGAGTCTCACGTATTGTGGTCTGTTGGTGAGGAAGTCGATGATCCATGCAGCTAGGTGGTTCCTTACTCCAGCCACCTCCAGTTTCCCTCTCAGAAGGACCGGCTGAATGGTGTTGAATGCGCTGGAGAGGTCAAAAAACATCATTCTCACCGTGCTTCCCGAGTTCTCCAGGTGTGAAAGAGACCTGTGCATCAGGTAGGTGGTAGCATCTTCCACACCAATGCCTGGACGATAGGCGAACTGCAGAGGGTCCAGCTCTGCATTCATCAGGGGGCTCAGGTGGTTGAGGATGATCCTCTCCAGTGTCTTGATCAGGTGAGAGGTTAGTGCTACCGGCCTGAAGTGGTTTGGCTCCCTGGGGTTCGCAGTCTTTGGGACTGGGACCACGCAGGAAGTTTTCCACAAGGTGGGGACCTTCTGCAGACTGAGGCTGAGGTTGAAAATATGCAGAATCACTGTGCCAAGCTGATCCGCACACTCTCTCAGTAGTCTGGAGCTGAGGCCGTCCGGACCGGTAGCCTTCCTTGCCTCGATCTTCTTTAGTTGTTTTGTCACCTGATCGACAGTGATGCAGAGACCGGTGGAAGAGGGGGAGGAAGAGGGGGAGGAAGAGGAGAACGAGGGGGTAGAGTTGCTTCTGGTCTGGGGGGTCAGGGGAGCAGGGGCAGGGCTGAATCTGTTAAAGAACTGATTCAGTTCGTTGGCCCACTCCCCGTCTCCGGACTCCGGGCCTCTCCCACTGTTGCCTCCATGGCCCGAGATGGTCCTCAAGCTCCTCCAGACCTCTTTGGTGTTGCCTCTTTGGAGTTGCTTCTCTAGCCTCCTCCTGTAGCTGGTCTTTCCCCTCCTTATCTCTCTCTTCAGCTCCTTCTGGACCGTTTTGAGACTCTCCTTCTCCCCAGACCTAAAAGCCCTCTTCTTCTTGTTCAGGAGGGCCCTTAGATCCCTGGTGACCCACGGCTTATTGTTGGAGTAACAACGGACCTTCTTGGAGGGTACGATGTTCTCCACACAGAAGTTGATGTAATCTGTGATGCAGTGGGTCAAGCTGTCGATGTCTTCCCCATGTGGTTTGCACAGCACCTCCCAGTCGGTTGTCTCAAAACAGTCCCTCAGTACCATGCTGGTCTCCTCGGTCCATCTTTGTATGATCCTCGTGGTAGGTTTTATTTTCCTCACCATAGGGATGTAGGTGGGGATCAGATGGACCAGGTTGTGGTCTGAGCGGCCCAGTGGGGGAAGGGGGGCTGAGCTGTATGCCTCCTTTGTGTTGGCATACAGCAGGTCCAGAGTTTTTTGTTCCCTGGTGCAGCACTTCACATACTGAGTGAAGGTGGGGAGAGTCGAAGTCAAGGGAGCATGGTTAAAATCACCGGAGATAAGAAGGAGAGACTGGGGGTGTGACGTCTGTAGCCGGGACAGAGTAGTGTGGAGCAGCTCACGAGCCACTGCCGCATCGGCCGAGGGAGGTATATACACAGTTATTATGATGACGTGCGAGAACTCCCGGGGGATGTAAAACGGCCTGATGCTAACAGCTACTAGCTCGATATTTCGAGTGCAAAATTGCTCCTTCACAGTAATATGCCCAGGACTGCACCATCTACTGTTAATAAAGACAGCTAGTCCCCCACCTTTCTTCCTACCGCTCTCCTCAGGGTCCCTGTCCGCCCTCACCAGCTGAAAGCCATCCAAGGAGATTAGAGAGTCTGGTATTCGCTCATCCAGCCAGGTCTCCGTGAAGCAGATAATGCAGGCGCTCCGATATTGTCCTTGTTGTTTGGTCAGCGCCGTTAGCTCTTCCATCTTGTTGGGGAGAGATCTTACGTTCCCCATTATAATAGACCTAAGCGTCCCATCATCGGGTGGCGGCGTCGACACGGCATTAGCCCCGCCACATCTGATTGGCGCCATTGCGATCTGCCGGCACGAAATGGCTGCTCTCCTATCGCACCTCGGCGGCGGCGTCCTTCAAAAATGAGTCTCATGTTTATGATTATTCCGTCCCGCGTGTCGTTTAGCGCTCTCCAAATGCAATTACGTCTCGGAGGTAAAGGCCAAGCCATCCGTCAGACACGCGGGAATACAAATCAGACGGGAAACAGGGACTCGTCAGGGAAGACCGGCATTGGGTCTGACACCATTTTATTTATTAAGGGGCAAAAATATTCTGGAATAAAACAAATAACAGACTTTAAGGCCAGTATTGTGTACTTGTTTTGCTACTTCGCCAGCGATAAAGGTTATTATTAGCTTAATTGTAATTATTTGCTGTATAAAAATGGAATTTGGTGGTCAAAAAGTATTTATAGAAACCAGGGGTCGTCTTATATTCAGGATCGTCTTATATTCGGGCCAATGCAGGACAAGTTATGCCAACAATGAATGTCCAATCCGAGTTAAGCCATGTGAGTTCACAACAGATTAATGAGACAAAATAAATAAGCAAAAAATGTCATTAGCAGAGACAAAGGCATATTTTAGAAGCATTATTTTATGAATTATGAACCGATTTTTCGCTTTTCTTACCATTTAAATCACATTTCCCCCCCCAAACAGAAACTATGTAATATGAATTATACTATTTTTTTATTTCCCATGACAAACCAACACGACACGACACTAAATATCAAATATGGACCTCCAAATATTAAATAAACATCATCAAAAAAACTACACATAAGCTTAGATGTATCCCTCCATCCTAATTGCCCCCGAAAAGCAACAAAAACACACCATTATCCCTAATTCTGTCCTTTTGGAGGTTAAATAACAGTCCTCTCCTCCTTCCTGCATCTGGCCCAGTATCCTCCCGTCACCACGGTAACCATCAGCTGACAAATGGCAAGCGTGGCTCTTCATTAGCTATCAACACAGGCTCAGACGGTGCAGATAATAGCCAATAAGAGGGTGTGTGTATCTATGTGTATAGATGTGTATGTGTGTGTGTGTGGTTTTGTGGGGGGGGGGGGGGGGGTGATGGGGGTACAGGGGATATGGCATTATGTTGGGCAGTAAATGAAAAGCCTCCAGGGAAAGAGCCAAGCTCCCCCGTCATTCCGGGGAGTTATCGGCTGGCTAGCTTGAGTGTGTGTGTGTGTGTGTGTGTGTGTATAAAAGTGTGTATAAGTGTGTGTGTGTCGCTTTTCTTGTGGCTATGTGGGAAGATAAGCACGTGTGGAGGTGCACTCATGTAGACGGCTGTGATGGCATATGCACATGAATGCACATCCTGTCCTAAACGTCCATCCTCATCCATCCATCCATCCAAAACAAACAGAGTGAAGGACAGCTTGTCTGCAAGAGCCGTTTGTCAGCGTGCTTAACGGCACTTTTGCGGCATTGTAGAGGACCTCATCAAGACTCGTGTCTGAGGACCTCATTGACACTAATGTCTTGTCTTGTAAAAGTCCATACGTAGCTGGTAAACACTTTAGTCACTTTTTGGACCTGACTACTTATCTATGTTGACTACTTATTCATGTCAAATACTTATCTATGTTGACTACTTATTTTTGTTGACTATCTATTATGGTGACTACTTACTTATATGTGACTACTTGTTAAGTACTTAGGTTGACTACTTATTTATGTGTCTACTTGTTAAGTACTTAGGTTGACTACTTATTTATGTGACTACTTATTCCTTTTGACTACTTATCTATGTTGACTACTCATTTTTTGACTACTTATTTTTTTGACTACTTATTTTTTTGACTACTTATTTTTTTGACTACTTATTTTTTTACTACTTATAATGATCACTACATATTTTGGTTGACTACTACTTATGTTCACCACCTAATTATGTTGACTACTTATTTATCTTGACTACTTATTATGTTGAGTAATTAATGTGACTGCTTATTCATGTTGACTACTTGCTATGTTAACTACTTATTTATGTGACTTATTCATTTTGAATACTTCTAAATCTATGTTGACTACTTATTTTATAGACTACTTATTTTTGTCGACTACTTATTATGTTGACTACTTATTATGTTGACTACTTATTATGTTGACAACTTATTTACATGACAACTTTTTCAAGTTGACTACTTATCTATGTTGACAACTAATTTATGCCGACTACTCATTATATTGAGTCCTTATAATATATATGTGGACTTTATGGTGAAGCTTTCAATCTCCTGATATAATGCCAATAGACGCATTGACTTCCATTCCAAATGTGGGTGCGCGTTTGCTAACACTTGCCCTTCATTTCCCTGAAGAGAAACGTGACCCGGCCGTTGACTTCCGCTAGGCAAGACGCCATTGCTCAAACTGCTGAACAAATGGAAATCCAGCAGCACACTGAAATTACTGATGTTATCCGGCCTACCTGTTATTGACCTTCCCCACGCACACACCCGCACATTTCCCGCCCCAGACTCCCTCCGATGAGTCTCTTCTCTTGTTTTCTCACAGATTTACTGTTTTTTTGCATTTTTATATTCTGGAAAGCGACTTCCTTTGTCAATACCTCCAAAAAAAATCAAAGTATTGACGCTTTACACACTTGGTAAATATTTTCTAGTCACCGACTCCACTTTCCACTTCACCTTGTGCTTATTCCGTAAACCTGTAATTGAAAAGCTCCAGGAATTCATGTAATAACGCTAATACGAAGAGATGAAATAGGATTTGTCAAGTTTAAAGGAAAATGGATGGCAAATGGCTTCAGCAGAAAATAAAACCACGTAGACTTTACCAACGTTTTGATGCAACCTTGACAAAAGCCAATGTCTGTGTACTTAAAAACATTACTCATCTTGTCATGTTTTCATTTTCAGTCACATTTTCCCTGCGTATATCTGTCATATTTACAAAAAAATGCATGTTTGTGTGCTATAATTTGACCAAAAACTGATTTTTATGTGCATGTTTGTATGCTAACGTTAGCTTAGCCCCAAGAGATGTTTTTGCATGCGTGTTATTCTTTTGAAAAACTAAAAAAAAACACTTTATCTAATTTCCCACTTCTTTCATACAAAAATGGACACTTAGATAATATTAAAGGGTTTAGTTAGTCTTTTATTTTGAAGAATTTAGGAATTTAGGGTTAAAATACTGCGTCATTGACGAAAAATCCATTCATTTTGTAAGTAGAGGTACTTTTGTACATATATCATGATATCATTTTGTATTATTCCTCCTTCACTGGTATTTTTATGTATTTTTTTCCTGATTACAGCAAGGGAAGAGAACGTGGCGACATTCCGCGGCTCGGAATACTTCTGCTACGACCTGGTCCTCAACCCCATCCAGAGCAGCAGCGACGAAATCACGCTCTCCTTCAAGACGTGGCAACGCAACGGTTTGATTCTCCACACGGGAAAATCGGCCGACTACGTCAACTTGGCGCTGAAGGACGGCGCCGTGTCCCTGGTGATCAACCTGGGCTCCGGGGCCTTCGAAGCCATCGTGGAGCCGATCAACGGAAAATTCAACGACAATTCCTGGCATGACGTTAAAGTCACGCGCAATCTTCGACAGGTAAGAAAATGAAAGTTCTTGTACACTATATTATCATTTTTTGGGTTGGGTGGTATCATCAGATGCCTAAAATACTACTACTACTTTTATTTTATGAAGCAATCAGGTGTCGGATACCCCATGGAAAACACACTCCATTGTCTGGTAGATATTAATCATTCATTTTTGCTCTATTTTGGGGTTTGCTGTGTACTTTTTCTTTGGGCTATTTCTTCTACTTTCTTCATTTTTCCAACTGCTTTTTCTCACGAGGGCCGCGGGGGGTGCTGGAGCCTATCCCAGTCCACTACGACGGACACCTTGAATGAGTGGCAAGCTAATGGCGGGGCAGAAGCTTTCATATTAATGGTCTAGGACTATTTAGCATCTCATTAGCCTAGCATACATGTTATTTTTGGGGGGGAGTGAATTGGAGTACCCGAAGAAAACCCATGTAAACATGCAAACTCCCCACAGGGAGGACCCACTTGAGATTGAACCCTCGATCCCAGAACTGTGAGGCTTACCCTCATAGCTAGCTAATATTTAGCATCAATTTAGCCTAGCATGCATGTTTTGGGGATCTAGGAGGAAACCGGAATACCCAAAGCAAACCCACGAAACCCTAAGGAGAACATGCCAAACTCCACACAGTGAGGGCCAACCCAGAATCGAACCCACAACCCCAGAACTCCGAAAGTCGACGCCCACACTCCTAGCTACACAATATTTAGCATCCATTTAGCCTAGCATGCACATTTTAGGGATGTGGGACTATCCAGAGAGAACCCACGTAAGCCTCAAAAGAACATACAAACTCCCCTTTAAAATTTCCAAACCTGGGTTCGAACCCTCGATCTTGACCCTGCGAGCCCGACAACCCAAACCACTTTATCACCGCGCTGCTCGGATATTACTAATACCTCTTCCTTCTCTCCGACAGGTGACGATATCAGTGGATGGCATTTTAACAACAACGGGTTACACCCAGGAAGACTACACCATGTTAGGCTCGGACGATTTTTTCTACGTTGGCGGGAGCCCAAGCACGGCCGATTTACCCGGATCTCCCGTTAGCAACAACTTTATGGGATGTCTCAAGGAGGTACGTTCTCTTAATCATTTTTTGGGGGTGTGTCCTATTATTAACTAGTAGAAAAATGGATATTAGCATAGAAATAGGTTGGAAACTGGTACAAATTGCACTTGAATAGAATTTGGTGGCTACTGCGGGCAAGCTGACCTGTTTTTGATGGTTACAGCTCTAATACAACACCCCATGCAGACAGATAAATACACACTTTGGGTACACACCGTAGCATATGGGCTACATGGAGAGCTAGGAAGGAAGTGGTGCAGTGGCAATGTAATCCCCTTTTGGCCCAATTCTGGCCAGACTGTTCAGGTTGGCTATTCCAGAATATGCTACTATCGTCCAAAGCAGACGCTCAGTCAGACACGTACGGATTTAATTACAACAGACAACACAGACGGAGAAATTTAAATTAGCCGTTTTTTATTAACTTAAATGCCCCGTTTAGAGTAGAACTACTGTTCATGTTTTTCTAAAATTCCGCCATATTATTTTTCTCTTAATAGTTACCACTGAAAGTGAACTAAAATTCTGGAATAAGATGAATTTATAGGCATAAATTCCTGTAAGACTTTCAAACTATTTCACAAAATGCAGGTTTTCATGAACAGGAAACTTTCCGCAATACTAAGTGTCCTGCGAGTGCAATCAGTGGATATGCATCAGGTGCTTCTTTTGCCCAACCCCCATTGCTTCAAGTTTGTCAGCTCGGTCGGTACCGGCCGGACTTCTCGAACCAAAAGCTGCCCCCACCCCCTCACACCATCCCAACCCCCGTCCACTCAACTTTTCCACTTATGTATGTGCCTTTGTCACCTCTGCAAAACCGTCCCCTGTCTGCTATAAACTGTCAAGAGCCAGTTCAAGACTATTTTTTTTACCTATTACAAACATGGGTCATCAAAGTTTAAACTTTTGACCATTTTGACCCATTTAAGAGCACCTTTCTTGTTTAATATTTCACCCATTTCATTCTACACAACTGTGTAATGATGACAATAGAGGCTTTTGATTAAATATAAAGACTTTCAAACTATTCCACAAAATGTAGCTTTTCATATAGAGGAATTCTTTCCACAATACTAAGTGTCCTGCAAGTGCAATCAGTGCATTGACATCAGCTGCTTCTTCTGCCCAACCCCCCATCACTTCAAGTTTGTCAGTCAGCTCAGTTGGTCAATGCTAGTCAATGCTTGAAGGCAAAAAAACTTCCCCCACCACCCACATCATCCCCCCACACCAAAGGTAGGGAACCTATGGCTCGGGAGCCACATGAATGTGATAAAATGACTGCAAAATCTCCTGTATTTTAACTTTTAGATAGTGAGTACGTCTCATAAGGAATAACATTTGAAAATAGGAATTGTTTTTGACTCTCTCTTTCAAAATGGTTCCCAACCCCTGGTTTACGGTCTAACGCCATCTTGGTGGAGGAAGGGGGTACCGACCAAAAGTGGACAACCCCCCTCCCTCTCATCCCTTACCCCTAACTAATTTGCCTGCTCCCGATGCTCTTGTCCCGGCCATCTAGAGTGACATTATGGCAAAATGTTTTGTTACCATGGCAGCCAATGGCGGTTGCCCTAGGTAGCCCGCGTAGCCCGTGTAGCTGACTGGCTTGTGATTATTCTGCCTTTCATAAGCCGGCAATTACAGAGAAAGCCTACATCTCAGAGTCTACAAAATGCATAATGGTCCACAATAACACATAATTGCTGTAATTGTCACTACTCCCGGTACCCCCGGCCACCTCCCCCATCCTCCCCCCAGTTCTCCCACTCTAACTCACCCTTTTGCCTCTCACATGGAGTCCCTTACACGGTGATACCCAAAGCAACAAACGTTGAAACCAGACAAAACTTCTGATCTCGCCGTGTTTAACTTCATATTTTTATCGCCTGTGAATGCGCGCCATTATTTTAAAGGGGAAATTAAACCAATTTTGATGGAGGCAAAAATGACCTGGTGACGTTTTTAGAAATATTTCGGTTAGAATATTGAAATTTTTTTTTTTTTTGACAACCCACACCAGATTTTGAACTTTCCTCATAAAAATCTTCATTTAGTATTGTTATTGTTTTACCTAGCAACAAATTAGCCTACTATATGCTGAGATAACATGAGCTAGCTAGCTAAAATAGCATAATATACATTGTTTAGCAGTTTTATACATTTTGTATTTCAAATCTAAACTAACTTAACTAAAAAAATGCCGGCTATATAAACACGAGCTAGAATAAATTAGCATAAATTACGTACTAAAATGCTATATAAATACAATAGTAGAGTGCAAAACATTATCTTCATATTATCTTGGCATTGTTATTGTTTTACCTAGCAACAAATTAGCCTACTACATAATGAAATAACATGAGCTAGCTAGCTAAAATAGCATTAATTACATTGTTTAGCCTCGCCAGATTTTTAATTTACCTCTTATATATTTTGTATTACAACTCTAAACTTCCTCAAGTGGGTAAAAATGTTTTATAAATCTAATTGTCATTGTTAATGTTTTACCTAGCAACAAATTAGCCTGCTATAAGTTGAAATAGCCAAACTAGCTAACTAAAATAGCATAAAATACATTGTTTTGAAGGTGTATTTCTGCGTTTTGGTGACCATATTTTGACCAACAACAAAAAAGAGTCGTTTTAGCCTCTTTTCATTAAAGATAGCTACAAAAATAGCTTAAATAAATACAAAAAAAAGAACTGGACGTGTATTGCCGTCAATGGAAGCTAATGACTTTAATGCTCCAAAGTAATTATGTTCAAACAACAACAATAGAAACTGCGGCTGGGCCAGGTGATATTGATTAATGCGAGAAGAGAGATGATAGTGCAAGAAGGAAACAAAAAAAAGAGAGAAAGATTCACGAGAAATAGAGTCTAAAGGGGGGTTGAAATACAATTTCCTCCTATCTTCTTCCAAAGGATGAATTTGTCCACTGTCTAATCTGATGCCGGACTATTGATCATCTCCGACCGACCCTCTCTCGCGCTATCCATTTAGACACAATCCTAGCCACCAAAAAATACATGAATATAAACTAGGAGAATACACCGAGTGTTTGTTTTGGGGGGATTTTTAGAGGGTTTTTTTGTGTTTCTGTGACCAAAATATACCCAGACAGAAGGAATCGCTCTGCTTGGTGAATTAGAGGTGAAAAAAAGCCCTTCAATTTTCCAGTTGAGCAGATTTCAATTTGCACACACACACACACACACACTCCATCTTTCCATTGTTATTGACAGCATTTAGAACTGCTGTGATAAGAGATTGGCTACTTAATCTTTTCAATCCTTTGTTTTGCTTCGTACACAAAATCCTCAGTAATTTTCATCTACGACAAAATTAGACTCGTTTTTATCATTTTTTGACATCCTTCCATAGTACACATTCAAAAACATTACCACTTTTGTCCCCCCCAAAACCCTAGGGTACTTAAATTGCCGCAATTACACTGCTAAGTCGATCAAATAGTGGGCGGAGACAAAAATCCGGAGATGTTCTTACCCTGCCCAATCGAATTTGTATATCATTTAGCAACGATACTCCTATCAGGGTGGATATAAAGCGCTAAAATTATGTCTTAGGCATCAGAGTATTACAAAAAAGACTGTTATTTTGAAGATTTGGTTCCCTAACGCTATTTGACCCACCTAAGATGGCCGTCAGCTAGATAAAAACTGATGTAAGATGATAAATGGCCAATGGTGGGGTGTCCAATCATTCTCATGTGGTGAATTCTAATGAGTTTCAGGGTGCCGGCATGACGGATTCCAATCGGATTCGTCTTAAAATGCGACCGTTCATGCTATTTTTAGTGTGCGTGTCAAAAAATCAGATAGAGGGGTCGCTACGGCAACAAAGAAACTGAGTGTCGAGTGTGGGTTTTATCCAGGTACATGTTTTTTTTAAAAATACATGCTAGGTTAGGCTAGCTGGTTGAACACTTTAATTTTTTGGTCGACCTCCAATTAAAGGAGTCTGTAGTCTGATGGGATAGGCTCCGGCACTCCCTGCAACCCTTGTGAGGATAAGTGGTTCACAAAATGAATTAATAGCTATCGTAAGACAAAATAATTAGAATTTTTTTAAAGGTACAGGATTTTTTTGGGGTTAATTACATTTTTTTCAGCACTGATGTTAAAAATATTTATGTATATGTATATATATAATTGTTATTATTATTATTTTTTTAAATAGGGGGTGACCCTACTTTGCGGTTTTTCGGCCATGTCTGGTTTACATGAACCGCGTTAATCGAGGGACGACCATATTTGTCCTTTCTCGAACAGGTGGTGTACAAAAACAACGACATCCGCCTGGAGTTGTCCCGCCTGGCCCGCATCGTGGACCCCAAGATGAAAATCAAGGGCGACGTGTCCTACAAGTGCGAAAACGTGGCCACCCTGGACCCCATTTCTTTCGAGACCCCCGAGGCCTACATCAGTTTACCCAAATGGAACACCAAGCGAATGGGTTCCATATCCTTCGATTTCCGTACCACGGAACCCAACGGCCTCATCCTCTTCACCCACGGCAAACCTCAAGAACGTAAAGATGCCGCACGGAGCCAGAAGAACACCAAGGTGGGTGGAGCCTGGTGCTCGATGGGGTCCAAGTCGGGGATGGGGGAATTGTTTTGATTTTGAAATATGTTCTTCCAGGTGGATTTCTTTGCGGTTGAACTACTGGATGGAAGTTTGTACCTGCTTTTGGACATGGGTTCGGGGACCATCAAGGTCAAGGCCACTCAAACTAAGGTCAACGATGGCGCCTGGTATCATGTGGACATCCAAAGAGACGGACGTTCAGGTGGGTTTTGTTAAAAAGGTGCATTAAAATGAGCCCAAAACCAATTGGAAGTGACTTGGAAATGTCAGCAAGAGCAAAAAAATCCCCCAAAATTAATAGGAAATTTACCGTAAATCCCCTAAAATGGAATTGAACAAAAAATTAAGGCAAAATGAACTAATTTATTTGACTTTTTTAAACAAACTCTGTCATTGCTAATTACAGCTAACCATAACGTTTGTTCGTAGGCCCCTCCCACTCAATATAATTGGACGTCAACAGTGCTCATTTATGAAATACTAAATTTGACTAAGATATCGTTTGAAAATGTAAAAATGGCATTTTTTAAAGAAACTCACATTGCAAATTTCATTCCAACCATAACCTTCATACTTAGGCCCCTCCCATTCAAAATGGCGGCAAGAAAATTCACTTTTAGGGCCAAAAAGAAACACAAAAGTTACCTAGTGGACACTAAATGTGGCCCAACAACCAAACAAATTCATACCCAATAGCTAAATGTTTTTTGTCTGACCTTTGACCTTTTACCCTGTCCTAAAATGGAGGCCCACTTTCTCCACAGGCACCATCTCGGTAAACAGCAGGAGAACGCCGTTCACGGCCAGCGGCGAGAGCGAAATCCTAGACCTGGAAGGCGACATGTACCTGGGGGGTCTCCCCGCCGACCGAGCCAACCTGATCTTGCCCACCGAACTGTGGACGGCCATGTTGAATTACGGCTACGTGGGCTGTGTCCGCGACCTCTTCATCGACGGGCAGAGCAAAGACATCCGGCAGATCGCCAAGGCGCAAAACGCCACCGGCATCAAACCCTCGTGCAATAAGCAGCCGGGCAAACATTGCGAGAGTTACCCGTGCAAGAACCGGGGCGCCTGCAAGGAAGGCTGGAACCGCTTCATCTGCGACTGCACCGGAACCGGTTTTTTATCCCGAACCTGCGAGAGAGGTAAAACACACACACACACTCACAAATAATTTACGAAAAATCATATTTAAGAGAATTTTCTGATTTCGGGAGCCATTTTGCATGTGGCATTTACACAAATATAACTGAATATTGTCTAATTTGATCATGTTTTTCAAGTAGTTTCCTTTTTTTATTAGTTAAATCTTGCAAAAAAAAATAAAAAATACAAAAATAAAATCAATTATTACTCACATTTTGATTTTAGCTAACGTACGGCTAACGTGTCTGAAAGGAAGTGAGTGTACGACTTTCAAAATAATAGACATTGATGCAAAATTGCTAAATTTATTTATGTTAGGGTAAGTTCAAATCTGCGAACAAAAAACTAAACTTTTGACATTTATTTAATTTAAATTGCTGAAAAAAATAGCTGTACGTTGGTAAAGTGGTTATCGCATTGGGCTCACTGCTTTGAGGTCGAGGGTTCGATTCCTGACGGGTACAATTCAAGGTGGGTCTTCACTGTGTGTTCTCCCGGGCTTGTGTGGGTTTTCTCCGGGTACTCCACTTCCCACAACCCAAAATACGCATGCTAGGCTAATTGGATGCTAAATTGAGCCTAGCTATGCTAGGTACACCTAGCTTATTGGTTGTTTGTCACCCTCTCCCTTGTGATTGGCTGTCCACCCCTTCAGGGTGTCCCTATAGTTAGCTAGGATAGGCTCCAGCACCCCCCAGATAGGATAAACATTACGGAAAATTAATGTATGATTGTGCAAACCTGCTGGTTAGCATGCTAGCATTGTACATCTATCTTTTTCTGAACATGACACATTATTGCTGATCATTTGCTTTCAAGGTTTGCATGGAGTTGATTAAAAAAAGATCAGGGTTGGAAACTAATTAACTTCCCCCAGCGCCACAAATTATTTCATTTTTTGTTGTAATTTTGCATAAGAAATAATAGCGTCTATCACATCTTAAATCTAACCATTTTTTTCCTTTCTTTTATCTCTTAGCCTCTAATTAAGTCTCCTCCTTTTCTCATTCCGGACTCTTTAAAAAAGACACAAATAAGTAGGCGGGATCTGATATTCAGATTATATACAAATATGACTTTTTGCAGTACATGAAATATTCTATTGTAGTCATAATTAACATTTTAATGGACAATGCTAAAGATGCTCATCCTTATTGTTACATTTTATTGTCTATTTTCGTCTATTTTATAAATAACCTCATTTGTTTTGAGGGAATCTCGATGTGGAATCTGGATTTATGAACACGGGTTTTAATGGCTGATGACTTTTGTCGCATTTATTGACTTGAAAAATCTGTGATGCGAGGAGGATTCCCACCAGAGAGCCATCTGTCACCTGGTACACCTCATAGGGTTCTTCCATCCCGATTTTCACCGTCCCCCACTTCCTGGCATCAACCCAATACAAGCACTTGATTATTAAAAAAAAAAAAAAAAAAAAAAAAAAAAAAAGTGTAGTAATACAAGTTGACCACCAGTGGGTGCTATAACCTCACTTATCTCTTTCAATGAAAAGCCTGAAAAGAAAGTGTGAATTAATATTTCCTTATTTTTATTGGTTTAAATGTAGTTATTGTGTGAAATTATTTTAAAAAACGCTTTTTTAAAGGGAAATGTGGTTCTTATTTGACATTTAAAAACGACAAAAACTCATTTTTATGGCAAATTTAATCAAACTTTTGTCGATTTAAATTTTTTTTACTGGCAAACTAACTTTTGGGTACTGGGTTGGACCACCTTTGTGTTTTCCAGAGGCGTCCATCTTGTCTTACGACGGGAGCATGTACATGAAAGTGGTGATGCCCAGCGTGATGCACACGGAGGCGGAGGACGTGTCGCTGCGTTTCCGCTCGCAGAGGGCGTACGGCCTCCTCATGGCCACCACGTCGCGAGACTCGGCCGACACGCTGCGGCTGGAGTTGGACGGAGGCCGCGTCAAGCTGACGGTCAACCTAGGTATCGTAGGCGCCCTCCCTGCCTCCCTCCCTCCCTCTCTCCCTCCCTCCTCTTCGTCGTCCGTGTCCACATCTCCGTCTCTTGGCTCTCTTCCATCAGGTGCTTTTGCCATTCGCTCGCTGATAATCTTTCCTCTCCTTTTTTTTTGTCTTCGGACACCGCTTTCTCCGTCTTGGGGACGGCAAATTTCGACCGTTTGCATGATTTTAATGAGATCACGGCAGTGGGACCTCAAAAGCGGAAGGTTACGAGGCAGGAATCGAACCGCGGTTTCTTGAATTGAATTGATTTGAATGCTTTTATTGTTATTATACTATTGTTATTATATAAGTATTATGAGATTTAAAGTTTAACCATGAAGTGCAGAAATAAATAATTAATAACAATTCAAAATAATAATAATTATGATGATAATACTAATGATGATAATAATAATACTAATACTACTACTACTAATAATGATACTAATACTAATACTAACAATAATCTACTAATAATACTAATAATAAAAATAATAATAATAATGATATTAAAAATAATAATACTAATAATATTCATTATAATAACGATGCTAATAATAATAATTTTAAAATAAACAATCAACAAATAATACGTACATAAATAGCTTACTATGCCAAACTACAAAATATGCATTTTGTATAAAAACTACAACAAAATCAAAAATCACGGCGGCCATCTTGGGTAGGGCACCAGTATATCTCCAAATATCATATTATTGATGACTTTATTTTAGTACTCGTAATAATATTGGCAGTTTTCTACATTTCTTATCGCTGCTTTTATCTAAAATTCTGAGTTACTCTTAATTTGTACGTTATTACAATTTTTGAGGTCCCACTGTACACTTAACAATCTATTTATTCAACTCCTATGTTCAGAAAATAACCAACCCGTCACCCTCTTTGCTCATCTTTCCCGAGGAAGTCGCAGCACCAAAAACTCCCAACGACGACCCATCCAAAATGGCCGCCCCGATCCCAAATTTCCAAATTCCCCCAACAACAAAAGTGCTGCGGCTTCCTCCCCCCAAGTCCTCCAAAAACTATCCTTCCCTCACATCCTTCTCCAAATCATTTCCCACGTAAAAACCATAATTTCGTTCCCTTTTGGCTCAATGTCGCAATCCACCTCATTTTCCCATGGTGCTTTGTCAAAAAAAGATGGTATTCACCCCTTCAAAGGCCTTAAGCCTGCGGCCCGTCAGGCGAACAGCCCGAGAACAGAGCCCAGCAAAACCTGCAGTCGGCCGCGACCCCTTTTCTTTCTTTCTTTTTTACCCAGTCAAAAAAACAACATTAAACACACAAAAAACACACATTCCCAACTATTCAAAATGGCGTCCCAGACCTTACGTCCCAGACCTTATGTCCTAGACCTTATGTCCCAGACTTTACGTCCCAGACTTTACGTCCCAGACTTTACGTCCCAGACTTTACGTCCCAGACTTTACGTCCCAGACTTTACGTCCCAGACCTTACGTCCCAGACCTTATGTCCAAGACATTATGTCCAAGACTTTATGTCCAAGACCTTATGTCCCATACCTTATGTCCCAGACTGGACGTCCCAAACTTCACATCTCCGTGTCACACGTCGCCTTTAACGCCAGATCCTATCGTTTTCCCGCTTTTGCAATCATTCCGACACGCCCACACACACCCACCCACACATTACCCACAAAAATATCCATTTTTTTTCAAAATCCAAGCGTATATTTGCGTTCCGCTGCCTCTGCACGGTGCTGGTGCCGACTGGATCGCGGCTGTTTGCTCCCACTTTTCTGTTGCGGTTGACGGCACATGAAAACATCAGCCGCATGGTGACCAATCCCGAAAAAAATACCAATCATAACAATATATAGCATCCATAAAGCTATTGACTTAGACATATTCTCTCTATTTCAATTTCTAATAATAATAAATAAGGCTTTTGACAATTCCCAATTCCAAATTTCAAGGGATTTCCATTGATTTCTAAATGGATTTCAATTTTACGGGTTTGGAAATCCAACACGGCTGGTGCAAAAGTGGCCATTTTACTGGTTTAGTTTGGGGTTATTTAAAAATAAGCAAAAAGATATAGTGTTGTTTTTTATGGGGTGGATTTGATTTTGGACAGGTGTGGGTGGCGGTGTGGATATACGTATTGTGGAAGTATGGAGGGATTAAAATGGCCGTCTTTCTACATGTGTACGTCCCCGGAAGGGTGGAACTTTTGTTTTTGGATGTCTGCAGCTATAACCTTGAAGGATGCAATTTCATCTGTCATTTATTCTTCCCCATCTAGACTGTATCAGGATAAACTGTAACTCCAGTAAGTTGCCACTCAAGTTTCATTTTTGCTTTTGAAATATCTTGTTAATGATGATGATGAGGATGAAGATTTGTTGATAACAAACTTGTTTTTTTTTGTCCTCTTTTGCAACACCTTCCACTTTCTTATTAAGGAGATATATTTTGCAGATTTTTATTATTAATACTGGCCTAATGGTATGTTTGTCTATTTTTGTAGAAGATTTAAAAAAAATAAGCATAATTTTGTTGCCATACTCAAATTTATCCAGTTTTTTTGCTAGTGCTAAATAAATATTAGTTTTGGGTCAATATTATTTAGGATTAATATTGGACCAATACTTGGTTTTTAGTATTAACAAATGAATAATTTATTATTGTAGTGTAATTTTATAGTATTTTACCAGATTGTTAAGTACCGTATTGACCCGAAAATAAGACGATGTTTTTTTTGCATTGAATTAAGGTCCGCTTATATCAGAAAAAAAATACGAAAAAATTATTAACTCCCATAATATATCCCTTAATAAGCAAAAATGTGGAAGATGAGTTGTAAAAGTCAATTTAAAACAGTATAATTACTTTGAATATTTTAAATGAACACAGCCGCACAGTAAAATCGTTTTCTTAGACAATTAGCTTCAGAAGCTAATTGAAATTAGCAAATGCAGGGGTGTCAAACTCGGATCATTTTATTTTTGACCCAAAAAGTTCTCTTACTTGCCGTCATTGACGACACTAGACGTCCAATCCATTTTGACTGGGAAGGGCCAATCATTTGCCTTTCCCAGTCAAAAAGGATTGGACGTCTAGCACCGTCAATGGCGTCAAAAAAATGAACATCCACGGCTAGTTTGAGTGAATTGGACATTTATCATTGTCAATAACAAGGAAGGATTCAAATTGTTTATTTATGCTTTTAGGTGAATTTCAGTACATTTTGAATCATTTTTAACTGGTTTTAAGGGACTTTTGTCACTTTTTTGGGGTATTTCAAGGTTCCTTATTAAATTAAAGGCACTAATTGCGGAAAGAAAATGTAAAAAAAGTGCTGTTGACTGACAAACTATTGATTTTGTCCCAAAAAAATCATTTAATTCCATTAAAATAAGCCTGTCAGACAGAACCATCTTCCGCCCGCCAACCATACCTTTGACACCCCTGATCTAGACCCTCTTACACATTTAATTGAGACGGGACCAGGCCAATATAATCGAATGTAGCCGCAAGCTAACGCTAGCAATCTTTGTTGTCATTTTGAATGAACCAAGCCTTTGTTTTCCCCCAAAAAACGAGTCGATTAGACCTCAATTTTTTTTTAAAATGGGCCACGTTAGAGGGAAAAACAAAGGATTGGTGTAAAGGATGAGGATGTGTTTAACTTTGTGATTGTTCTCAGGCAAAGGACCGGAGATGCTGTATGCCGGGCAAAAGCTCAATGATAATGAATGGCATACGGTGCGTGTGGTACGCCGCGGCAAAACCTACAAGCTAATGGTTGACGATGATGTAGCAGAAGGTACTAAACTCGATTTAAACCCGGCCTCGCGTTCGGAAAATTTTTACCCGTGTTATAGCGACGAAAATTGTGATTTGAAGGCCCCCCCAAAAAAAAAAAAAATTTTTTTTTTGGTCAAAAAATGAGTAGCAAGATGGCGGCCGTTTCCTCTAATGTTGTCCGTGTGATGTTTTTTCCTTAAATCGGCCCTTTTGTGTTAGTGTCAGACGGTGTTCTCTTTTCTTTTTTTCTTCTTTTTTTGGTTTTTTTTTTTGTTGTCTTTTTTTTCAACCCGACCCCTGCACCCTCCCCATCTTCAGGCCAAATGGTGGGCGACCACACCCGACTGGAGTTCCACAACATTGAAACGGGGGTCATGACCGAACGCAGATTTGTTTCCAGTATCCCGTCCAGCTTTATTGGGCATCTGCAGAGTCTAAGGTAAAAAAAAGATCAAATTTTCTTTATTTTTTAATTTTTTTTAACTTCATTTAGGGCCTAAAATGTCCAAACCATCATTCAAAAAAAAAATGGTGGGAGGGTGCATCTCGGCCAGAGGAAGAATGAATGAATTACCCCTATTTACTTGCATATGAGCTGCCTATATGCATATTTACTCACATATAAGCCACCTATATGCGTATGTACTCACATATAAGCCACCTATATGCTTATTTACCCGCATACGAGCCGCCTATATGTGTATTTACCCGCATATAAGCCACCTATATGCGTATTTACTCGCATATAAGCTGCCTATTTGCATATTTACCCGCATATAAGCCGCCTATATGTGTATATACCTATATTACTCTCTTGGCTAGTTAATACATTTTCAGTGTCTTTTTGCTTCTTTTCTATCATGAATAATGAACAAAAAAGCAAAAAATGAAGCATTTGGTTATCATCACAAAAGGTATTTGAGTAATTATTTGTTATCTTTTTCCCCCCTTCAGGTTCAACGGCATGCTCTACATCGACCTGTGCAAAAACGGCGACATTGATTTTTGCGAGCTGAACGCCCGCTTTGGGATCCGTTCCATTATCGCCGACCCGGTGACCTTTAAATCCAAGAGTAGCTATCTGAGCCTGGCCACCCTGCAGGCCTACACGTCCATGCACCTCTTCTTCCAGTTCAAGACCACCTCCCCCGACGGATTCATACTCTTCAACTCGGGGGACGGCAGCGATTTTATTGCCGTGGAGCTGGTCAAAGGGTGTGTACCCGGAAATTCAACCTTTCCGGGCCCAATGACTTTTTATCCAAGAGATCACATGACTTTTTGTCCGTATGGGGTGGTATCTTTCCACTAAAATGATTTTTTTTTGTCAATTTCAGCTATATTCATTACGTTTTTGACTTGGGAAACGGACCCAATCTGATCAAGGGGAAAAGTGAAAAGGCCTTAAATGACAACCAATGGCACAATGTGGCCATCACGCGAGACAACAGCAATACTCACACTCTCAAAGTGGATGCCACGGCGACCGGTCAGAGCATAAATGGTGCCAAGAACTTGGACCTCAAAGGTAAGCAAAAGACCATCTATCGTATTATACGAACTAGAAGTCGCACATTTTTTTGTTATGTTGTGTTTTTTAGGTCCTAGTTATGCAAAATCTGTTAATATTACATATCATTATCCATAAAATACTTATACTCAAGTGTGACTTATAGAATTGAATTGAACTGAATGTTTTTATTGATTGATTTTTTTAGCTAACCAGTGCTATTGTTAGCATTGATTGATTTTTTTAGCTAACCAGTGCTATTGTTAGCATTGAATGAATGTTTTAGCTAACCAGTGCTATTGTTAGGATTGATTGAACTCATTTATTGATGTCTGTTTTCACCCATTCTTCATATTTATGAAAACAAAATTAAGATTTATGAAGTGAGCAAATCAGAGACCAGTTTTAACCATCCCGTCCATGTGGTTAAGGGGATTTATTCATCGCCGGATTGGGGCCAGGCATGTACGGCAGTCTCCCCAAACTGGTGGCCTCCAGAGAAGGTTTCCAAGGCTGCCTGGCTTCGGTGGACC
The DNA here is from genome assembly GCF_051989575.1 of Stigmatopora nigra. Lineage (NCBI taxonomy): Eukaryota > Metazoa > Chordata > Actinopteri > Syngnathiformes > Syngnathidae > Stigmatopora > Stigmatopora nigra. The sequence goes on from NC_135520.1 coordinate 976,226, forward strand.
TGAACGGGCGACTCCCGGACCTGATCAGTGACGCCTTGTTTCGTAGCGGGCAGATTGAGCGCGGATGTGAAGGTACACGTTCCCTCGGGTTCCAGCCTGACTTAAGCTTCTACGGCGTAAACTTCAACTCCAGTTCCGGCAGTTCGTTCTACCGGCTCGGGGCTAACAGTAGCGCGTTAGCGTCGTGTCCCAGCCCACGGACCGGCGTGGTCTTGGCTGCCGCGCTCGCCGTCTCGCTTTGGCGGGCAGCCTGACACCCGAATATTAACCACCAAAAATATAAATAATGACTAGGTGCTCTAATTTTGTAGAGAGTGTAGTGTGATGTCATCTCAGAGGGGAGGGGCTTAATGTCTAAATGCCTGAATTAGCATTTAACATATATTTATATATACATAAAAAGTATTAGGGTAATTGTAAAAAAAATAGGAAATTATATGGAAAAATCCTAATTAAAAAATACAAAATTAGATTAAAAAATAGATAAAAATATATAAACTATCAGATACATTAAATCAATATAGAATTATTAGTTTTTTATTTATTATATTTTTAAATGCAGGTTATTGTAAAACATAGGAATTTATATGGGAAAAACTAAAAATAAATAAACTATCAAAATGTTTTAATCAAAAGGAGAAATCATTGTGTTTCATATAAATATCTCAAAATTAGATTATTGATAATACCTTATATTCATCATTATGTCTTAAATGTTCAAATATACAAACATATTTTTAGCTTTTTTCTACTTTCCATATTTAGTCTTTTGTATAAAAACTATTTTATGCACTTATGTATTCTTCCATTGTTTGGAATTGAGTTATTAAGGGGTTAAAGGTCAACACTAAAATCCTATTGTATGTCAACATTGTTATTGTTATTGTTATAGCTAGCTAGCTAGCGAACTAGCTAGCAAACTCGCTAGCTAACTATGATAAGTAGCCTTGAAAAATCACCAAAAAAGGCAGATTTTCCGCACACTATCGCAAAAGGCGAGTTAACCATGAAGCACAACCGCGTTTTAAATAAATTTAGACTTCTTTAGCTTGTTATTTCGACCATATCTGCATCAAAATGGGCTTTTGAAACATTTTGCATGGAAAAGAAAATGTCATTGTGGTGAGATGTTTCCATCTTCCTGTTCAACTTGTGCTATCTTTTTACTTTTTACACGTTTTTTGTCATCTTTTAAAGCTTCTGGTTTCCGCTTTCACGTGTTGTTTGCATGGAAGTCATTTTATGGACACTAGTTGTTTTATTTATTCATTTTTTTGCCTGCCACATCATTCTGGGCCTTGGGTCTGTTATATTTCACTACTGTTGCGCCGATATCGTTTTTTTTTTGGGTCCTGATGCCAAAATAAAATATAATAGTCCATTGTATGTCCAATCTTTTTGAAGTGAGAGGGTTGGTAGCGAAAAAAGAACATTCCCGGCCTCCTACTTCAAAAGGATTGGACATTACTCGTGACAAAACTGAATAGACTCCCACTTAAAAAATGTTCATTTGAATTTTTAATGGATTTACACTATGACCAATCCATTTGGAGTGATTGGACGCCAGCAAATGGCTCCTACTTCGAATGGATTGGACGTTTATTAGCAAAAAACTCCATCAAATCTGCATTACGATGATGAATAAACCCCCACCAAAGAAATATTCACTGTCAATTTCCCATAAATTATCGCTACGACCAATCAAATTGAAATGACAGGCCGGCGACCAATTATCAAACATTTTTACAGTACAATATTTCAAATGGATTGGACGTCTACGAGCAACAAACTCATTGAAATTCACAACAGAAGGATGATTGCTACACATCTGGTGGCCATCTTGGATGTGGCTAGCATCAGTTAAACTTAAATATTCAAAAGTACGTATTTCACCGTATTTATTTATACGAGGCAGTCATTTTAATGCCGTTAACCGATGACAGTATCGGCGCAACACTATTTTTTAATTTAAATTTTTAATATCGTGGCTTATAGATTTTCATTTTCATGTCCAAGCAATGAATGTCTGTTTACAGCAAGTGACAATTTGTACTTGTCTGTACTCGCCGCGATCATCGGAACGAGGTTGGATACTAATGTTTATTTGTTTTATTTTTTTCACTGTACAACAATAAATCAGTAGATGATTGATTCATTTTATAAAATAAAATCTCATCAATCCGTTTTATGGTCTTGTTTTGATGTCCATGGCAATCGACCGTCTCATTTCTATGTGTGCTTGGATGTTTTTGTACGTTATTTTCCGCGCCAATGCATCATAATGTCATTTAAATTGCACTGTCATCCACTGCTTATGTTTTTTAACAAGAAATAATTTTGCTTTTTAATATTTCATATCATAACATGATTAAAGCCCATTATTTTTTTAGCTTAGTTGGATTTCGTGGTCATATTTTTGGCCCTTAAAAAGAATATTTCAATGAGGATGTTTACATTTATCACTTAGCCTGTGTATTATGTACTTTATTTAATACTGCAGTTCAAGTATGTCATTTTTCAATCAAAATTGTTATTTTATGAGTGAGATAAGGGTATTTGTATATATTTTTTTAGTTATAAAGTACGATTTTGTATTATTCAATCCTGCGCTGTCCGAGCTGACAAACTTGAAGTAACGGGGGTTGGTCAAGAAGAGGCGGCTGATGCCAATTCACCGATTGCACTTGCAGGACACTTAGTATTGAGGAAAGATTTCCTCTTCATGAAAACCAACATTTTGTGGAATAGTTTGAAAGTCTTAATGGATTACTCTAAGACTTAATATACTATACACTTTTTTGTAAACAGTAGTATTTAATTGGTTTAGAAATGGAGCTCTAATAGTAAAAACTTACATTTTATGGGAATTTTCAAGCCAATTACACAGCTAAACTGTCACTTAATGATATGCAAGCAATTTGTTGATGCAAATTTCTTCAAAATAAGGTCACATGACGCAAATTGACGGTAACAGGGGGCTGTAATTGGCCGCGGGGGTCCGTGTGACTGTGAGGGTTTCTCAACTTTTTCTTTTTAGGACCCAGCACCACTTGTCAGGAGGACTCCTGTGCCAACATGGGGATTTGCATCCAACAATGGGAAAACTACACTTGTGATTGCTCCATGACGTCTTACACCGGGACGCAGTGCAACGATCGTGAGTTTTTTCATTTAATATCAAAATATATATATATTTTTTGTTAACACTTGTCCCGCTTTACTCAGCTGGGACCACGTACATCTTCGGCAAAGGAGGAGGCCTCATCACCTTCAAGTGGCCGGCCAATGAAAGGCCGAGTACCAGGACTGACAGGCTGACGGTTGGCTTTAGTACCTCGCTCAAAGATGGCATCCTTGTGAGGATTGACAGCGCACCCGGTCTGGGGGACTATCTAATGTTGCATATCGTAAGTTCATTAAAATTATTATTAAATTCTATTTATTGATAGATTTTTTTCATAGGAAAATTCAGATATCAAGTGGTTAAAATTTGGGAAATAAAAGAAATGGTTTAACACTACCCTCTGGTGGATACAATAAAAATAACACCTACGCATTTCTTTTTCTTGATTTTTTTTTTACAGCAAACAAAAAAATACCACTTTAACACAACTTTATTCTCCCTTGAGCAGAGCAATATTTATTTTGAATGCACTTTTATGTTTGTTTCTTTTTAGCAACAAGGAAAAATTGGCGTGACGTTTAACATTGGGACGGTGGACATCAGTGTACAGGAAGGAAGTACCCCAGTGAATGATGGGAAATATCATGTCGTACGCTTCACCAGGAATGGTGGTAATGCGACGCTGCAAGTTGATAATTGGTCCATCAATGAACACTTCCCAGGTATAACATCACAAATATTATTTATTAAAGTCACCAATATATATTTTATGCTTGTGTTGTAGTGATGACGTTTTGTTTTGGCTCTTAATATCGTGTCTGTGTGACCCACCGAGTGCTATGTTTTTAGCATCGATTGCTAGCCTCTGCTGTTAGCATGGGTTGTTTACGTCACTGCTAATCGACGGCGCTAGATGCCTAAAGGTTGACAAACGCTACATATTTGATAAGTAAAAGTTGATATATTGTTTCATTTTTCTGTTAAAGGGAACAGTGATGTTGAACGGGCTACTATGGTCATTAAGAAAATTCCTTTCAAGTACCACAAGCCGGTTGAAGAATGGCTACAAGAAAAAGGTAATATAGCTACATTTTGTATTCGTTTGTACATGCTAACTTGACTATTTCACATGCTAAGTGTTTTTGTCGACTTTAAGTTTGGTAGTCATGTAGTTGCATGGCTTTTACTGCTATTTTCTTTTAGTATTTATTTAAATAATCAAAACATCTGTTGGAATATAAACAGAAGAAAATTTTAGTGGATTTTTTTCGACTTTAAGCACTAAAAAATGCTCATTTTGCAGAAGCAGAAATAAACCAAAGGGTTAAAATTGGTTGTTTTTTTTCCAGGGCGTCAGCTGACCATCTTCAACACTCAAGCCACCGTCTCGATCGGTGGAAGTGACCGTGGAAGGCCATTTCAGGGTCAACTGTCTGGCCTCTATTACAATGGCCTCAAAGTGCTAAACATGGCCGCTGAGAGCAACGTCAACATCAACATTAATGGGAGCGTGAGACTGGTTGGTGACGTTCCCAGTGGCTCAAGCAAGTCCACTGCCATGCCTTCGGATGTCTCCACTACATTTGTTGAGACCACCACCATGATGTCCACCACCACTACCAGGAAACATAGATCATCTTCTACGGTAAGGGTTTTAATACTGGGAATCTAATTCGTTTATATTGGAAGGACTGGTTGTGAATGTGGTGGTTAGTGCGTTGGACTCGCAGTTCAGGGATCGAGGGTTCGATTCCAGGTGGGTTTGCATGTTCTCCCTGGGCTTGCGTTGGTTTTCTCCAGGTACTGTGTAGGAAAATATCGTCTTATATTCGGGCTATTATGGTAATACTAATGGGAAAATATTGGATTTCAATTCAAATACAGTAATCCCTCATTTATTGCGTCTTCACTTATCGCAAATTCACTACTTCTTGATTTTTTTTATCCTATGAATAATTAAATTACTATATTTTTTTAAGTTCATAGTAATGTGGATGTCCTGTGATACTTTCCTATCTGACTTTGAGTGTCTTTTTAAAGCCAATGAAATAATTTTGATTTTTTATTTTTTTTTTTATTATTTTCTTCGCCCAAACCACCTTCTGGTGATGAAGAAGCACGCAGCGGACGAAATCGTTTCATCCGCAGAGTGTTCCAGTGACGACGAAGACTTGGAGGAGTGTGAAACTGGTAATCCAGGTGGGCTAGGTTAGTTTGCATTTGCTTGCTTTCTATGTGCTCTCATGCATCTGCACCAGTATGGATGATGGCAATCTTTAAGCATCACACCCCTATGGTTCAACAAATTGCAAAGTAATTAAAAAAAAAAAAAAAATCATCCTGCTATATAAGCTTGTTTTCTTACAAGTACATAGCATTCAAATTAGTATAACTTTATTACTGCCATGGACAACACTTGATTTATTTTTAACAGCAGTGCGTGCATCCCAAAAAATGTCTAATTTATACCAAAGTGAACCATTAGGGGATTTATACCAAAGTAAACCACTAGGGAGTAGTGATGCTGCCATTCATCACAATTCTTCTTTTTAAACGGTACATTTATTTTTTATTGTTTGGTTTAAGAATTCCATTGAATTTGTCTGTTTAGTCATTTCATTTTTTGCACATTTGTCATAGTTCATATTTAGATGCTTGCAACTTTGCTTTAAACAGAGAAAGAGAGAGAGAGAGAACAGATAGAATTGAATTTCTGTGTATATTTACTTTTTTGGGGGGTTTTGCTTACTTGCTATGCAGTAAAAAAACGGTTCAATACAAATCAGACAGATTTTAAATAACCGAGAATATATTTGAAAGAATTTGGGAATTTCCATATTGTGCGATGATGGCTTTCACATTAAGGTCTTATATTTATTTCTCTCTCTCTATAAAAAACAATCAGGCTGACAAACATTCCCAATTTCTTTTAAAGAGTATGCAGGAGATGATCATAATAATTCACTTTTTTATGGAAATTCATGGGAATTTGTGAAGAAAGACAAAGACAGGGCCCCTGTCATCCAACCATTTTTACACAGAAATTCATGCCATCCTAACCCCGACATTATTTTGATGTGGACAGTGGCATGCTTTGTTGCTTCCAAAATATACATTTACATTCATATTTATTTATTTCTTTGCTCAGTCCGCATTTATTATCGATTTTTAAATTTGTTGACAAAGCGTCAACTGTCTGTCTGCTACTTCTTTGCATGTACTATCATTTACTTGCCACTACTACAGAAGCCTGTCACGATATGCAATAATACTGCGAGTATTTAAACTTTGCCCATTAATTGCAATTATGACTAAAATTCTCTTCATATATGTTCATTATGTTTAAACCACCACAGAACTAAAATTCAGACGTACAAAATGTAAAAGAAAAACAGCTTGGAGCGTTAGCATGGCTACTTTGAAGTTAATGGTGAAAGATAATGTAGCTTTAGCTTGATAGCAACTATTGGTTTTGTTTTCATTAATTGCATATTTGACTAAAAATCTTTTTGAACTTGTTTATTGGTCATCAAAACATCGCAGGACTAAAATTTTGAAATACAAAATTAAAATAAAACAATTAAAAAGACATTTACATAACAATGCGGAGCGTTAGCATTGCTACATTGAGGCTAATAGCGAATAGCCACTTTAAATAGATAGGAACAAATGGTATTGTTTTTATTAATTGTATAGGTACTACAGTTTTTTAAAAATATGTTTAATGGTCATTAAAACACTGCTGGACTAAAATTCAGACATAGAAAATTAAAAATAATATAATTCAAAACACATTTACATAACAGTGTGGAGTGTTAGCATTGTTACATTGAGGCTAATGTTGAAAGACAATATGCTAACCACTTTAGCTTGCTAGGAATTAAAACACCATATTTTGGTGTAAAAAGGTGACACATAAGATATGAAATGCACAGTCATCGGCAGCCATTTTGAATCCGAATACTGCTAATGCTAAACTACCTTTCAACTGTTTACTATCTTTTTGAATGGAGCTTGTGTTTGAAGAATGATCCCTTATTGTATTTTAATGGGTGCTTTGGTAGAATATAATGTCACATTAGTGGGAGTTAAATTGGTTTCTTATCAGGAATCTTTTTGGAGATTATTATTATTAAATTTGCTTATCGCAACAGGCTTTCTATTACATCACGTCATTACAGTCCATCGTTTTCACATTTATTTTCGCTTTAATAGCATGTGGATGAAAACATTCCTTTTTTCAAGGCAAATGAATATTTTACAAGCGCGGATTTTCCAATTTTTAAATTTAATCCATGGCGCTTTGTGGTAAAAAAAACTCCAATTGAGTTTACTACTTTGCACAAATTTGGACATTTTCTCATTTATTTAATCTTATAATCCTCTTCATTTTGCTTAGAACAAAGTTTGTTCATCAATTTGCATGATTTTAACGGCAATCTGCATTTGCATTTTTAGCTGAAAAATGGTTTTGTAGTCATAGCAACATCAAATGCAAAACCCTGCATTATCTTTCTTCTTTGTGCGTTTTTTGTTTTAGTTTTTTCATCGAGTTGTTTGGTGATAATATTCTTTGTTAGCCATTTGTCTTGTTCGTAATTGATTAATTTCATAAGATGGCAATTAAAAAATGATTCCAGAGTACAATTTGATAAGTGTAGGAACAACCCAATTGATTCCTTGATCTGACTTGATTAAATTAATACTCAAAATACACCAAAGATAAAAATGAGTACTCTAGTAATAATTAAATGTATTTTTTTTTAATCAATGCCATCTAATGAAATTTTTCTGAAATGTTTCCCGTTAACTTGACTTGCCGTCCAGAAAACTCGAGTTAAATGCGTATGAATGTCAAAGGAAACCATATTATTAGTCTATATCCATAATTTAGGTTTTGCAGATTATTATTGCAGTTTTTAATGGAGTAATATGAAGTAAAATTAGTGGTGGAATTATAAAAATATGTATGAAATCGCTTTGTGTGTCTGTAAAAGTATGATTTTTTAACTTTAATGATTTATTTAAATTAACAAATCAATAAAGAGAATATTTAATGTTTTTATTAGGATTTTTTTGCCCAAATGAATGTATGTAAAATTACCATAGTCTAAATATCTGAAATAATCCCTCCTTAATTAAATAAAACAGAATATTTTAATAGTAACAATGAATGTGTTAAAGTAAATATGTATTTTATACTTTATGGATATACACTTGTTATTTGACATTCAGTTCTTGGTGTAATGTGCAGTGGAAATGGTCAACACACCCCTTTTTTTGTCATGTTTAAATACTTCATTTTCAAATGTAGCAGTATTTAAGAAATGTAATTTCACACCAAAAATTACTTTTCTTTAAACGCTAGTTCTACGACGACCAAACGTCCGGGCGACCAAACGTCCAGGCGACCAAACGTCCGGGCGACCAAACGTCCAGGCGACCAAACGTCCGGGCGACCAAACGTCCGGGCGACCAAACGTCCGGTCACGATTATTTTTCTCCACAATGACGTTAATATGAATAAAAAAGGGGTGTACCACATTTCCAAATCCATTGTACGTTAAATGTTTCTATATTTTTCCCTGTCCTCCTCCGCTATTGGTTGAAACTGACCTGCATCCCAATCACACTAAATAAAACTCCTGGTAAATTCCAACCAGAACATTTCTTAACGTCGTCGCCGTCATTTAAATCCTGGCTCCGCCTCTAAATAATCCGGGATTGGGACACAGAGTCTGTGTCATATTTTTTTGGTCAGTGCTAGTCACCTAGTGTAAACCCCCCGTTTTTCAATGTTGTTTCTTTTCTACTTTCCCTAAATGCAACTTACTTTAAGCATGCATCAACATCCTGCAGTACAACTAAAAAGCAAGCCCAAAAAAAAAGAAAAAAAGAAATGAGAATATGAACTAATTCCCAGTCAGTATTGTCACGATACACCCAGACTGCACGGCCCGCTTCATGTTTAAAGATAAACATTTAACATTACAGAACTTTTCTGTCAGGGAGAACCACGTGAGAGAGGAGAAACTGCACCCCCTGGTGGTGGAGATCCTCTCTACACGCTGTCTTTGTTTTCTATTGTGTGCATCTGGTTGTAGTGTGCAACAACAACTAAATATTTAAATGACCTCCATTCATCTTGTCATTTAATAGTTGGAACAGCTCTTTTTTTGTAGTTTTAATCCGGTGGGCGAGTGTAATGGTTCTGGGTTCGATGCCAGGTGTGGTTACTCACTGTGTGGAGTTTGCATGTATTCCGATTTTCTCCCACGTCCTCAAAAAGGCTAGGCTATTTGGATGCTAAATTGTCCCTAGCTGTGATTGGTTGTTTGTCTAATCGTGTCCTGTGATTGGTCAGCTGCCGATTTCAGGTTATCCTCGCCTAAAATATGCATGCTAAGCTAATTGGATGCTAAATTTTCCCTAGCTTTAAGTGTGATTGGTTGTTTTGGTTGTTTAGCTAATTGTGGTGTCTGTCCCCCTTCTAAAATATGCATGCTAGGCTAACTGGATGCTAAATTGTACCTAAATTGTTTTGGTTGTTTGGCTAATCGTGCCCTGTGATTGTCCCCCGCCTAAAATATGCATGCTAGGCTAATTGGTGCTAAATTGAGCTATGATTGTGATTGGTTGTTTGGCTAATCGTGTCCTGCAATTGCCTGGTTGTCGATTCATATGCACGCTAGGCTAATTTGATGCTAAATTTGTCCCTAACTGTGAGTGTGATTGGTTGTTTGGCTAAATTTCAAATTTGAAACTGCTCCTACTACTAACGACTACTAACGACTTTTTATTTATCATTATTTATTTATTTCCTTCCACCTCATTTTGTCCTTTCTTTACAAATCAATCACAAAAAAATACCTCCACTTCAACACGCGCCATTCCATTTGGGATACTTTGAAATCTAAAAAAAAAAGCGTAATTCTCGAATACTATATGCTAAAACCAAAAATTAAAATGACTTGCATGGCTAAAAAGTTGCAGTTTAGGGTTTGTCAGAGCTGTGAGTGTTAGAGTTGTTGTGTTCTTTTCTGTACGTAGATGGGCATGTTTATGCTCATTGTTTGTATATCCCCATCCCTTCCTTACAGCCAAAAGCTCTATTGCCGCCCGACCGCCTCGTTCTGCCTTTACATGGACATGGCAACTGACTTACACTGTCACCCTCATCAGCCTCATTTCCTCTGTAATAGCTTCATAGGCCCCGCCCCCTTCTTCACCCGCTCCCTCGTTCTCAACCTTTTTAAACAACGTTATTTTTATTTTTATTAATTTACTCTGACGCCAGTATTAGTTTTTAGACCAAACATATATCGCCATTGAAAAATGTAGAATTTTTTGATTACAAAAAAATACTAAATATGCGCCAAGAAAATTATTTACGGTGAGAAATGACATATATATATATATTCAAGAAGACACATGATGGTGTTTATTTTTTACGTTTTGTGGTGTGGATGTGTGTGTGTGTGTGTGTGTATGTTATTGCCTCCCTGTATTGTCATGTTTGATATAGAAACACTTATGAAAAGTAATATATCGGCTTTTTTTCTAAAAATTGATATAACGTGGATATCCATTATTATTATCATACCCCTTCTTTCTTTTGTAAATTCTTTTCTTCCCGGCAAACTAACGCGGAAATACGTCGACGTAAGTGGAATTGTTTCTCTTTGATTGTTTTTTCAGTCATGCAGTTGGCGGCCATTTTGAATACTTGTTAAAGTAACAGGTTAATACCGTATTTTAACGTATGTCAGGCGCAATGCATTTTAAGGCGCATTGTCAATGAATGATACAACATTCATTTTTTTTGGATTATTTTTGAGAAAATTTAAGATTTAAGTGCGCCTTATAATCCTGAAAATACGGTAATTCTGAATTTTCAATTTTTAAAGCAGATTTTGACTAGTAATACATTTATGGTAATTGTGGATTAACTTTAAAAGTGGAAGAACTGCATCACTGACTCATTTGTGACGAAAGTGTCTTAGTATGTTTTGCGCAATGTTTTATGATTTTAAAGTATAATAAAGTGTCCTTTTTTTCTCTGGTGGAAATTTGCGCTTGTGAATGTCTGTTGTTTGTTGCTATAGTTTAATTTGATTATTTTTTTTGCAAGGTGCTTTTAAATATGACGACAGAGTATTGGCCCCGAAAGAGAGAAAAAATAGGTTGGAATAAAGTCGTAATATTGCCATAAAGTATATTTAATGTATGTATAATCTGTAACATGACATCATCCAATTACAAAACTATTTACATCTCATAATATTGACTCAAATTAATTTTTTTTCCAAATTACACTATTTAGCCACACAACAACTTTATTTAAATGACATGAAGAGCAACTACGAGAGTAAATGTCATTTTGTTATGTAATATTAAGACTTTAAACTTCTAATATTAACTACACTTGATTCTTGTTACTCCATTTTTTTACATTTTTTTTCTCTTTATGGGCCAAATACTTCCTCGTAAATTCTAAAGTACACGAGCAGTGGATTATTTTTTTAAACATCAATGGCAGTTCGAATATTCACTCACCATGAAAAAACATAAATATTTGTATTTCCATCTTGACAGAAATTGCAGTTTATCTCATAGTTTTGTCTTGAATGCTTCTTATGACAGTGCCTCGATTAACGACAAACATACAAAGAATATTTTTGTAAATAATGTCATTTATTATGCAATGTTGACGTTTTTATCTTTTTTAACATTTAGGAGTCGTGAATCATTCAAATCTTTTATGACTCACGAGTCATGTCGTGATTATGGCACTGTCATAAGAGGCAATCAAAAAAATGTCATATTTTTGTCTTTAGCGAGTATCATTTCAAAATGTCAACTCATTGACTGCCATTGATACAAATAGACGTCCAATCCCATTAGCAGCAAATCAACCAATCCCAATATTACCCACCCCACACTTCTACTACTTTCCCAAAACCCAATGCCGGGAGGGTGCACCTCGGCCAGAGCAAGAACAACAAATCCCATCTTAATTCCCAACTCCTCATTCCGATTGGACGTCTATCTGAAAGAGTCCATACCTAAAAACAATAAAAAAAAAATAGCGGTCAAATCTGGCAAGTGGCATTTTCCACACATGGCCGCTTCCTCAGACTCCGCCTTCATTTCCCTTTTGCACGGACCGCCGCTAACGACCCTCAACCACCCCAAAAAAAAAATCCCGTCCCCTAACAGTCTGTATATCTGTGTCCAAACCCAGGAGCTGAGTTAGCCCCTCCCCCCTTCACCCCCCAGTCCCCAAGTATCCGAGGATCCATTAGCCCACCCCTCCCTTTTGTCCATCCTCTTCCACCCATCATTCCCACTACCACCACCACCACCACCACCACCACCCACTTCCTCGCCATTACCGAGACCACCAAAGAGTCCCTGTCCAAGGCCAGTGAGGCGGGGGCGCCGTGCTTGTTGGAGCGAGGCAGCGATGATTGTGATGATGATGGCTTGGCAATATCGGGGTATGGCTCTGGGAAGAGTTCACGTCTAACCAGCCAGCGCTGAAGAAGATTTTTCCTTTTTTTTTTTAAAAAACACAACCATCCCTCCGTCACCCCACTTTTTATCCACATCGGGCTAACGTGGTGTCTCCAAAAAAAAAGCTCCCACGCCCAGGACTGTTAGCCATACCGCTTCGCTCTCCAGACGCAATAGGACTATCTCATACTACCGCCAGAGCCGCACCACCGCCACCTCTCTGCCTTTACCGCCACCCTTCACAATGCACCCGCCGAAAATCCGACTAAAAAACAAACAAAAAAAAAACCTTAAAAAAAGCCCTGGCCAAGACCTAAAGTCGTTCCCATCCTACGAGGTTTTGACGGCACGCCAACCCCCCAGGACCCCCCCGCGATTAACCTCCCCCGTGTTCCGTAATATACCCACAGCACTTCCCACAGAACCAGGCGTCAAAGCGGGGCCTTCGGAAGTAGTCCGGGAATCGAGCAGCACCACCGGGATGGTCATCGGGATAGTGGCGGCCGCCGCCCTGTGCATCCTCATCCTACTTTATGCCATGTATAAGTACAGGAACAGGGACGAAGGCTCCTACCAGGTGGACGAGAGCAGGAATTATATCACCAACTCGGCACAAAGCAACGGCGCCGTGGTCAAGGATAAGCAACACAGCTCCAAAGGAAGCAATAAGAAGCAGAAAAATAAGGATAAAGAGTATTACGTGTGACCGGGGAATCCACACAACAGAGTTCTAGAAAGTCCTTTAGCGAAAAAACCACAAAAAACCACATCCGACGGAATCCCCGGCCATTCTCCTCCTCCTCCTCCGCCGGCGGCGCCGAAATAGCCGAACTGATGATGACATGTACTATATAATACAAAAGCACACTTACTTCTGTTAGCGTAACAGAAAGGAAGAAGCTTCATAGCAACTTTAGAGAGCTTAAACTACTCTTATCTGGTCAAGAGACATTCTCAGTCATAGAAATATTTCTCCCAAGTGACTTTTTAGAGCTGATCTGTACGTGACCATGAAAAAAAAAAAACAATAACACCACGTTATTTTGTATTTTACGAAGAAAAAAAAACGGCTCGCGGTCTGTTAGCCGTTAGCCGCATGAGAGTAAGTCGTAGTACTTCGATAAAGACGGAGGTTATTTGTCGAGAAGGGGGGGAATTGGACCGACGTCGTACCGGGGAAGAGATATGACACACACACACACGGTTTTCGTGTGCTTTCTGATGAATAATGTGGTGTCTTATTTATTTTTTTTGGCTTTGAGCAAAAGAAAAATGGAGGTTGGAAGACAAAAACAACAAGAAAACAGCTACTTCTGTGTATAAAATGAAGTCGGGTCGGCATAACAACGCCGCTCGGTTAATCTGTTCTCGTTGAAATCGTATTTAGTATCATTATTCTGATTGTCTCACACACTTTGTGCGGGTTCGCTTTTGGGGGTTAAAAAAAAGCAAATGATTGTAAAATTGCATGTCATCCTAACTTACAGTATAATAGTCCAAAAAAAAACGATAATTTGGAAATAAAAACCCTCCCATAATTTGGACCACAACAAAAAAATCAATTCAAAGTAAAGTGGAACACGTTTGAAGTGTCCAAGATTAACGTATCACTTCTAGAGGGAAAAAAATGACAATTCTGATCTTTTTGGAGGAAAAAAAAGCAAAAACTGTACGTCAGTTTATCGCCTTTTCTATAAAACTGTGAGGACAAATGCAGTACTTAAAAAAATTGTTAACATGTATACAGAAATCAATTAAATGGTCAAAAAGTGTGAAATTTAATCTATGGTCACAGTCAACTGTGTCAAAAAAAGATAACAAAGCAAAATTTGTTTACATATTTTATTACATGCTAGCTGTTGTACTTTGTAGGTAGTAAATTGTACATATACCATATGACGGCTGTCATTTTTAGTACCTCTATTGTACAGACTGGACACGATTATCCGCATATTTCAAAGTCTATAAACTTGTTTATTCTATGCTGAGAAAAAGAATGTGGAGAATAATATTGATATTCCGTCAAGAGATAAAAAATTGTATTGTTAGCCTAGCGAGATCCAACTACAGATGTTTCTAAAGTTGCATGAATATTTATCTACTTGCAGTGTTTCAACCAAATAAGGTGCCCTTCTCTCTCTCTCTCTCTCTGTACCCAAGCTGAATACTGTTTTTGGGTTCCAATAGTCTCATTTTGAAAGAAAATAAAGTCAGAAACAAGTCACCCTTTGGTCTAGTGGTACATTTGCCCCGACTTGACGTCAAGGGAGTTAGGGTTCGAGTCCCAATTGGCGTTGATACCACTAAAAAATGATTTTTTCTGGATTATTGATTGCAAAAGGTTTTTTTTTGTCATTTCCAGTACATTTTAGGACAAACTTTTTAGTATATTTTAGGACGACAAGCTAAAGCAAAGGATCGGGAACCTTTTTTTGACAAAGAGAGCCATAAACATTTTATATTTTATAATGTTATTCCTTATGAGGCATACTCACAATTTAAAAGTCAAAATACATGACATTTTACAGTCATTTTATCGCTTTTAAAGTAGGAAAAAGTCTATGGAATTCCTTTGACAACATTGTTACGCTGTTGCTAATCAATGAATATCAATGAGTTGAATGTCTATCAATGAAATAACGCTAAAATGACGCTAAGCATTTGCATCAAAAAGCAAAAAGGACGCCATTGAGAGGGCATGAGGTCAAAGGGGCATAAAACTAAACGGAAACGGCTCTTCTTTCACACATGAGTTTCCCAGTCCTTTAGAAAAGTCTCTTAAAAAAACATCAAGCGCATCTTCTGGCTTCCTGTCTATAGTTCTCGAACCTGTGTAGCTAATTAAGTCTCTTCCTCTCCCTCGTCTTCTTTTGTTTTTCCTTTTAACGGGAACGCCGAGTGTCTGGCTGGACGTCGCTTTAAAGTTTTTTTCTGTTCACAGGTTGCCACGGCAACATTCCGAGGGGGCGACTCACTAAAAGACATTTTGAATTGTTTTTTGCAGGAAAAGTTGGGATAAGCTAAATTCAATAGTGGAAGAAGATGGACCGTATTTTAAGGATTATAAATGGCACTCGTTCAAGGTATGTATACGAGGTAAAAAAAATGTTTATAAGTCGCACTGGGGTGTTTTAATAGGAAATCTATTGAAGTGATTGACAAATAGGGAAAAATAAACAAAATAGGCACTTTTTAATGTAACATGTTTTTTTGAGGGGGATAATTTGCTTAAAAAAACAACATATCTAAAAAAAATATAGACATAGTATAAGTGGAGTTGAATAAAAGCCAAACTCTGAAAATAATGCGACTTATAGTCCGGAAAATACGTTCCAATGGTCTGTTTTACTTTGATCTCTGATTAATTTAAAATTTACATCTTTTTTTAAGTCTTAAATTGGTTCAAATTGATTGGATGTCTATTACAAATTGTTCAATGCCATCTAGCCTAGTTTAAATAGATTTGACTGCTATTTTTGTCAGTCATATTAAATGATTTAAATATATTTTGATTAAAATGTAGGCTTTTTTAGGCCTTTATAAAAAAAAATAAAAAATTAAAAATATATACTGACTTACGTCATGCCCCAAATTCACCAAATTAGCTTCAAAACTTAATATATTACAACAATTACCAAAAAATTAATATTTTCTGACATTTTAATTCATATTAAATGCAAAAAGAGTCATTTTTGGCTTAATTTTCTTCTTTAATACTCCCTCGGACAAAATAGACAAGACAAAATTGCCTGTATTTATTGCGCAAATATTGCTACAAAGTGAGTAAATTGGACAAAAAAGAGCAGATGCAATTGTTCCTTCTAAAGTTGAAAAGATGTGGATTATCCAACCACAGACTGAGCACAAAAACACACTCTTTCATCGGAGGTTTTCATCAGTACATCTTTTTCACGTCATGAGCAGGACCAAGCATCTGATTTGTCAAAATTTTACCATAAAAACAGACACGAAGAAATACACGAAATATTGCAAACAAGTAAAATCAGGACAGAAACGTTAGCATCCAAAACAAAAACAAAAACAATGGAATTCAAACGAATTTAGTCAAAGTTAAAATTTGTGACAAGGGTGGATTATTTTATGCTTTTTAAAAATTTTATTAGGAATGAGAGATCATAATCTGTTTGGTGAAAGTCATGTTGCAACATGACTTTAAGAAAGAATGCTAAAGGCATTTATTTATTTAGCTTACTGCCATTTGGTCCTAAAACGTTCACTTAACATTGTTTTTTGAACTAGAGCGATTAATTTTAATGTGGATATTCCAATATATATAAATACAACAAATGTTTAGTGGATAATAATTCATCTTTTCTGTAATGTTAGTTTTAGTGTTTTGCTAGTTTAACTGTGTTTACAGCCATTTAATGAAGCTAAAATACCTGCTAGCCAGCATCAATTTTCCCATAGATCTTCCAATATGTCAATATAGTAAATGTTTAGGGAATATTACTATCAAATGTTAACATTAGTGTCAACATTAGTTTTAATGTTTAGCTAGTTTGACTGTTTTTAAACCCATTTACTGGAGGTAAAAAATGTAAAGTACTAGCTAGCATCCATTTTCTCATATTTATTTCACGATACCAATAGAGCAAATGTTCAGTTTAGTGATTATTACTGTCAAATTCCTCTTTTTTTCAATGTTAATTTGAATTTTTAGCTAATTTAACTGTGTTTATAACCATTTATTGAAGCTAGAATACATATCAAAGTGCTAGCTAGCATCAACTTTCACATAGATCTTTCACTATGTAAATGTTTAGTGAATATTAATAGAATTCATAATTTTTTAAATGTTACTTTTAATGTATTGCTAGTTTAACTGTTTATACACCTTTACTGAAGCTAAATAAATGTTAAGAAGTACTAGCTAGCTAGCCGCAAAATGCAAAACAGAAAGAAATTAAATGTAAACACAACCAAAGAATAATTAAAAATGGGGATCAAAGGAGCAAATGTATGCAACTTTGCTAATGATAAGCCAAGCCTGAATATAAACTTGAAATTGGAGAGCGTGAATTTAGTTGTTCTGGATGCGGCACATGAAACACGTTTATGAGAAAGCTGGAAAACAAAAGAATATTGTGATTTTTTTTTTCCCCCCCCTATTTTTTCTGTCCAAGCACGAAAGTCTTTTGTAATAGAAACTGTCACAATAACGAGTTGCCAGGGAGGTAATTACAAATTTGCTCATTTCCAAGCCCCAGCAATGTCGCGGCCAAACGCAAACAAAAGGGAAATACGGCGCTGACCTCATTTGAACAACCGCTAATCTTTGCCAAATACTTTTGGGCGACATTAAAACGCTTTTTCATTCATTCATTTGTTTTTTTCATCTTGAATAAGAAGTGCTGTAAACCTAGGAAAAGATTTAAAAACATTAGTCTCTAAAAAAAATGTCCCATTGAAGATTTCCCCGACTTAAACCCAACAGAGCACTACGTAGCGTTTAGTACAATCATGGGCAAACTACGGCCGGCGGGCCACATATGGCCCATTAGGCTTTTTAATCTGGCCTCCCCGACGTTGTCCAATAATTTTTTTATTTTTAGCGGTGTCCACTTTTATTTGTTTTTGGTGTTTTTTTTAAATGACATTTTAATATTTCTTAATACATTTTTTTTACTTTACCTTGTACTTTATACTTTTTACTTTAATGATGAGTAATGTTAATACTTGAGTCCTTTTTTTCTGTTTATCTTTCATATGTACTGTTAACGGACGCACTTTTTTATATGTATCGTATCTTGTGCTGAAGTCAATATGGCCCCCAGGCCGAAAAGTTTATCCACCCTTGTTTTAGTACTTCCCGTAGCTTTCTTCCAGCCAATTGCGTACGTCTTTAAGGTTATAAAAAAAGGGGCCCTTCCCGCCTAGATAGCTAACTTTTCGCCGTTGTACGATACAAACGCGTTCATTGGACACCCCGTAAGCCACGTTAGCGTTGTTGTCCATACAGTCGGCCACTAGTTGGCACTGTGGAGGCAGTGAAAAGTGGTCGATCAATTTTCGGGCCGCCCCCAACCTCTCTTCTAAACTCCGATGTTTTCGTACGTCGAAAGAATAGGGGCCCATGGGAGGGGCCACCCAGCCGTCCGAGGGGTGGGCCTCGTCGATGTAGACTAGCAAGAAATCGGCCACGTCGCTAAAGTCTTCCACCAGGCGGCGGAAAGCCGGAAGGTGGCTGACGAAGGGGGGTCATGTGGCCGAGCCAAAGTTCACCACCAGGGGGCGATCCGAGTGATGGAAATCTAGGAGGTGGCATTCTTCTCGATTTCGGTCCTCGGTAGTCGGGGGGTTAGCGTCGTTGTCGTTGCTTTGTTCGGAGCTAGCTAACACTTTTACCACGTTGGAGTTGGGCGCCTCGCAGCCAAGCTTGACCTGTGGAAGAAAAATTGATTTAGTTCTTTTATCTTTTTTAATGCCAGCTGGTGGCAGCCACACCCAAGATGGCTGCCAGCTACGCAAGAAGCCCTAAAAGGAATATAAAAAAAAGTTGGAATCTTTCCCAGGTCACGATCAACATTCAATCGTGAAATAACATTATTTTAAGACTTTGATGGGACTGTCGCCCCTACCAAGATGGCCGCTCTTAGGCTATTTTGGTAGGGGTACTGACAGGTATTTTCTTGTTTTTGTAGTGTCAACTAAAATGGGTTTATATCTAGTACATAAAAATATTTTTGAAATTGGTTCCGAAATAACATTATTTTAAGACTTTGATTGGACTCTTGAGACGGCCATCTTGGTAGGGGCGCTGAAAGGAGCGAGTAAATAGCAGATGATTTAACATCAAAAAGTAAAATATGATCATAATCTTATTGAAATTGTTTGCAAAATAACCTTGTTACATAAAGCTTGATGCACAGACTTTGATAGGACCAGCGCCCCTACCAAGATGGCCGCCGTGACTACTAAAATAGCTTCATCACAAGTACACATTGTAGTTATTGGCACAGTTGGAGTTAACTAGTGTTTGAGCTAGCGTAATAGCAATGACTTAATTTATTATTATCATCATTTAAAAAAGTATATTTTTTATGTTTGTTTGTTCGAAATAATGTACTATCGTTACACTTTTACATTTGACACAATTTCTGAATGACATTTTGTCAAGGTATCGGTTAACCGGCGTACAAGACAAATATTTACATTTGAAGAACATGGTGCCTCTGTTTACTTAAACGTTGTGTCACAAAATGCACAATTCAAGTCACGTTTTTTTTCTTCCAAACTAGAAGCGCCTTCTTCAAAAATAGATTCAATTAAAGCAACCGACTTTTGCGCCGTCATGCAAACGGATACGACACAGTTGTTCTCGTGTTATTTCGAGTTCTGCTATTGGCCAATGAAATCTGACCACCGCCAGCCGCATTTGTAAAAGAAAGACGCGATTTGGCCCAACAATAACGAGCGGGCCGAAAGGTTTTCACGAGGTCAGCTGTCGGGACACATTTTATAGGATTTGGAAGCTTTTTACGTTGACGCCGACACATCTCCCAATGAGTTCGGAGTGGGAGGGGCGGACGGACCGGGGGATTGGCGCCGTCCAAAGATAATGGCCAAGTTAAATGGAACATACGGCGCCATCTTTGGCGTGCAATGAGTTAAATGCAGTTTTTTTTAATTTGGTGGTTTTGTTTTTATTCATTTTCTTTAAAAAAATGACAAAAATGGCTAGTAAATGTCATAAAAAGAAGGAATTTATTTAATAATGTAGTTTTTTTATATGGTGTTTTTGTTTTTCTTCATTTACTTTAAAAAAAATTGACAAAAATGGCTAGTAGATGTCATAAAAAGAAGGAATTTATTCAATTAGGCGGTATTTTTTTTTCGTCCTTGGCGTGCAATGAGTTAAATGCATTTTTTAAAAATTGCGTTTTATTTAGTTTTTCTCTTTATATTCATTTATTTTAAAAATCTGACAAAAAAACTCACAATTCTCATAAAAACACAGATTTTTGTTCAATAACAGTCTTTTTTTAAATCGATTAATTCAGTTTTCATAAATCCCTTCAATTTTTTTGGTCTATTTTTTGAATGTACATAAAATGAGTTTTAACAACATTCTCATAATTATAGTACTGTATAGTAATAAAATATAACATACAATTACGTTCCCAAAAATAGGAAAAAAAATACTCAACGGCCTTATAAAACATAGAAAACTACATATCATATTTCAAATTCATATTTCCCTCAAAATCACCCAAAAAATACTAATTTCTCTCTCTTTTTTTTTAGAGCTTTTCAGTACCTTTTTATGGGCATCCAACAAAAAACTCTTCCAGACGGATCGGAGCCCCGCCGAGGTCAACATACGGCGCCACTGTCCCGAAGCGGCCGAGCCGGACTTGGACCCGGAACGGCTGAGCAGCGAGACCACCCGCTTGACCAGCACCATGGAATCGTAGAGCGCCAAAAAGAGACAATTGGAAAAGAATCCCGGTAAGATTTGCAGGGTGAGCAGCACATCTTCACTATCCATGGCCATTTTTTTTTCTTCAGTGTGTGTGCGCGTCTGCGTGTGGGCGCGCGCTAGACGGCGCTTTTAGCGCTGGCCGCTCATTGCGTGCCGTCCGTCGTGCGCCGCCGTGTAGCGCAGGCTCTGCCCACGCAACCCTGCGCGCACGCTTCCCACGGGGGTGGTAGGTAGGTAGAGTGCTAGGTCGCTAGGTAGGCACTACTCAAACCAAACCAAATCAAAACAAAGCTACGACTTCAAATGTTATCTATCTCCATTTTTTTTGAAGTCTCTTTCTATTGGTCGGTTGTGGACTTTAACTTTTTGACTCACCATGATGATGAAGCTAGACTTCCAATTTATTTGGACTGAGAGTGGCCGAGGAATCATTCATATTCTCAACCGCTTGTTTATCTGGGGGTGCCGGAGCCTATCTCAGCCAACAATGACAATGCTTGATCTCTAATTAATTTCGACTAGGAGGGGCTAAAGGGATGAGCACTTGCCGCCAGTCTTCCCAGTTGAAATTACTCCGTTTCGAAACCACTTAATTCTCACAAGGGTCGCCGGGGGTGCTGGAGCCTATCCCAGTCAAACAATTCATTTAGACTGAGTTGGGCGGATGAAACATAGGCACTTGCCACCAGTCTCCCCGGTTAAAATAATCTATTTTCTGAACCACTTATCCTTACAAGGGTCGCCGGGGGTGCTGGAGCCTAGCTCACGCAACTCTGACAAAGCTAGATGTCCAATTCATTTAGACTCAGAGTGGTGGATGAAACATAGGCACTTGCCGCCAATCTCCCCCGTCGAAATAATTTATTTTCTGTACTGGCATCGTCCAATAGGGGGACAAACCAACGTTCATTAGCCACTCGCAGTCAAAATGGAGTCACTTTTTGCTCCCAAAATAAAGTGCTCCAAAATAAAATGATCTAGTTGGCATAAACGTGAACTAAACCCAGTTTGCTCCAACACCTGAAGCTCAAAGTTGGTTTCCACGAAAAAAACGTGGCACGGCGCCATCGTTTGTGGCCGCCAGCAGAGCTCTTGGCAACATTTGGAACGCTTCGGCCAATCAAGGCGCCCGCTGCCAGCGTGGGAAGCCCAGCGCTTGCTTTAGCAACCACCGTATTGTCACACATTGGACGCGCCGTGTCACACGAGTTTATCTTTGGCACGTCAAAAAATCACGGATACAATGGGGCGGGTGGGTTTGATGGTTTTTGCCAGTTTGAAGACCACCGGGACAACATTTGGTGGATGCGAGTACGCCCACCTGAGAAAGAAAAGGCATGAGTGAGTCCAATTGGCTTCTTTTCATTGGCTACCTCAAAGAAAAATGGAGCCTACTTTGGATAGAAAAGAAAGTAATTTGTCACAAAAATTTGGCTGCCAGCTACTGAGAAATAACCTTTTCCAGGGCTTGGTTGACCCACCCAAGATGGCCGCCAGCCATGTTGTGCTTTAAATGATTCTAGTTTGAAGTGTTTGGGTTGGCAGGGAATGAAAGAAAATACATTTGTCCGCTGCCAGAACTCGAAATAGTTCATTAAAAAAAAAACAGTAAGGTGCTGAAGTGGTTAGTAGGCCGGCTTAACGGTTATGGGGTCGTGGGTTCAATCCCAGGTCGGTGTTTCGGTGTGGAATTTGCAGGTTTTCTCGGTGGATGTGGGTTTTTTCCGAGTACTCTGGTTTCCTCCCACATTTACAAAATATGCATGCTAGGCTAGGCTAATTAGATGCTAAGTATTTCCTAGCTAGGAGTGTCATTGGTTGTCCTTTGTCTCTTTGTGCCTTGCAATTGGCTGGTTGCCGGTTTAGAGGTTGTCCCCAGCCTGGTGCACTCAGTTAGTGGGGATAGGCTTCAGCACCCTCGCGACCCTTGTGAGGATAAGTGGTTCAGAAAATGAATGAATAAAAATCATTGTTAAAAATGTACGCTGTACTGAAAATGGGATGGAATATCATATAATAATAATACACTGAGTTGAATTAAGTAAAAAGCATTAATTAGTCAATTAGTAGCCATTGGTTAAAAGTCTAATGTGCTAACTGTTGAGCTAAATGCTAATATAGCATTTGGGTTTGCTAGTGTGTCAAAACTGAGACCCAGAAAGTCATTTGAAAGTAATTCAAAATACTCTTAATATATGATACGTTTTTAGGATGATTTTGTATTATAGACTATTGTTTAAAAAAAATGTTTTTGGGGGGTTAATACTGTGTGCTGGCCTGGAATCCAACTGAGCCTTAGTCATTTCCAAACCTTGACTTTGCAAATATGTAACAAACAATGAGTACTAGCTTTGCCGGTTGCTTCAGTTGATTTAATGTTACATAACAGTTGAGTTTGATAAGCGTTCACGCAATGTTTGTGGTGGCCACAATCATTAGCAAGGCTACTAAAGTACAACAAAAAATACACTTACATATGTATATATGTGTACATATGTGCAATTTTTTTGGGGGGGCGGGGGGAATTAAGTAAGGCTATTTTTCGTTATTAAAAACGTATTTAAGTCACAGGGCCAACTAGGCGATGAAAACAACTTATAGTCCGGAAAATACGCCAGGTAAAATTTGATCCCCAACGTTTGAGTTTATGTTTTCCATTTAACAGTTGGCCATGTTTATTTACTGCATAAATAGATGTGGATATTTGGAGGGAGGGTGGTTTTATTGATCAAAACGCGACGTCCACGTCCACTGTTGTGTTTCCTGTTTGTCAGTCCATGGTCTAGCACAGCAGGGGGGCTTCAGATGACCTTGCCAGAACACGTTGACCAGACGTCAAATCGATGTGGGATAAATCTGGTCCATTGAAATAACTCCGTGTTCCCCCTGTTTATTTCCTGTCTGCCTCGTAGCCATTTTGTTTGCCTTCTGTCTGTCCTTTTGGACATGTCGATAAAACGTCCTCTCCAAATTTCTGACAACGCGCAAGCAAAAATTATAGCTTACCGTTGTACATTTTGCTTCAATCAAAATTCAAAAGTTCAATAAAAAAAAACAATGTACGCATTTAACAATACTTTTTGATTAATTTTCAGGTGACTTTCTGTTGGTTTTGAGGGATCTTGAGGTTCCTTATGACCACATTAAAGGCAAAAAAATCTGGTTTTGTGCCAAAAATTAAAGTATTTAATTCAGTTTGAATGAGCTACAAAAATCACAAAAATCTGTTTTTTGGCAAAAAAATGAAAGCATTTAATTGTAATTTGAATGAGCTCCAAAATCCCCATCAGTCAGAAAAACTCCACGAACCAGATCGGACCCTCTAGTGGGCCACTTCCCACACTTTGGACACCCTCAGTGTTAAATCCTCAATTGGGTTTGGATCCATTCGGCTACCATTTCTGCCACTTCTTTCCCGGCATCCAAAACAAAAGCATGTCGAAATCCATTTTGACAAAGTCTGAAATCTCCAGTGGGAAAGTCCTTCTTGATCTCGTTGTAATATTGGACGGGACACCAGTGGTCTGTGGCTCCGTAATAAAATAGAAGCTAAAAAAAAAATCAAATTCCAATCATCATATACAAAATACCCCACCAAAAATCAATTTGAACCCGTCTTACCTTTTCAAGGTTTTTCTCTATGGTGGTATTATCTCTTTCCAAAACTTTCCTCATTTCCTGTCCCCCCATGTAGACGGCATTGGCTGCAAAAAAAGCAAAATAAACTAATTTAGCGACATCCATTTTGTTGAAAATGCTTCCAAATTTGTAAAATCAATTTTAATATCAATTTACCATCTAATTTTTTAGCACTTATTGTGTTTTTCATACAAATATTTACTTCAATTACTAGTTTATTGGGATTTTCATTCATTCATTTTCCCTATTGCAAGGTTTCCAGGGGGTGCTGGAGCCGACAGCCTGAATAAGTGACCAGTCAATTACAGGGAACGAATAGACTCATACTAAAAGAATATTTAGCATCCAATTAGCCTAGCTTGCATGTTTTTGGGATGTGGGAGGAAACTGGAGTACCTGGAAAAAAACCCACATAAGCCCTGGAAAAAAAATGCAAACTCCCTACAGGAATTTCCTGACCTGGGATCGAACCCTCGACCCCAGAACTGCGAGCCGACGCGCTAACCGCTCGGCTGCTATTTTGATTTTGTATTCTAATGATGTGATGTTAATTGTGGTAAAACCTATGAAGGAATTTTGATGAAAATGTCCCGTAAATGTAATTTATTAACCTGCAGAGTCTCCACTGAGAAGGCCGAGAGTGGCTTGGACAACAGCGCCATCTAGACGACCCACCCGGCCAAGAACCAGTTTGACCAGTCTGCTTTTGACGCTCTCGGGCAGGAGGGAGATCAGGAAGATTGACAGGTAAGCCACGTAGCGAAAATGACACAACGCGGGCGTAACGGCTTTTCCTTGGGGTGTCGCAGCCATGCGTTCAATCGTCGGGAATAGCATCACGGCCTTCACAATCTGAAAAAAATACATATTTTTATTTGTTAAGCCCCTCCCATTCAAAAAGAGAACGTGCAAACTCCACACAGTAAAGTCCAAATCTGGATTCGAACCCAAGTCCCGCCACTGCGAGGCCAATGTGCTAAACACTTACCCACCGGTCCGCCCCGTCTAAAATGTGAAAAAGACTATGGTGGACTATTTAGGGTTCGTCACCCTCGTACAAAACCACAAACCTTGAGATGGGGGTTCCTTCTCATGATCTCCAAAATGATGTAGCAACCAATGGAGTGTCCAATCAAAATGAGGCTGGTTTTCTTTGGGACGTATTTGGCGAGGAAGGCCAGTTTGTGTTCGATTTGACCGTTCAAACCGAACGGATCCAGTTCGGCCGTTGACGAGGCATCTGGAAACAATAAGTTTTAACATAGCAAGTTAAAATGAGAGTATTTTAATGTGGGTTTCAAGCTTGGTTCAGAAAATAAATGCAGTTTTACCATCCAGCTGGTCCATAAATGGAGGTGGCGTACAGTGGCCAACGTGGCTCACAACCCACACCGGGTACTGGCGGTCAAATTGAGCATAAAGTGTTTGGATGAATGTTTTGTAAAAGCCTGCCACGCCGGGGTTACCTGAATTGGATAAAAAAAATAAAACACAAATTGTATTAATTCATTCGCTGCCATTTCTCCCTCTTCAAATAGATGGGACGTTATTTCAGTCCATTATTGATAATATTTTTTGAATTATTTATTATAAATAGGCAACCATCACTTAGGAAAATTTGATTTAAAAAAGAGAATGATTTTTACTCACCAGGAATGATTAAAATAAGTACTTTGTGTTCAGCGTTCAAGTGGGAGGGGCCACATTTTAGAACCTCTGTTATACCTCCATAACAGTAAATAAAATCGGTTCGTGCTGCATCCCTACTCTCCATTACTGCGTTTTCCATTTCATCAATTTAGAAAAAAGTTATTGATCGAGGAAGCCACGTCTTCTATTCATGCTAACATTGTAAACGTACATTTATATTTTAAACGATAGAATGTATACTGTATCTTCCGGTGTCTCTTTCCGTTTGACACGACGGTGCTAAAGGTTCATTCTACGTCGAAGGTTACATTCCAAAGATAAAAATGCATTCGTCTAAAAATTGAAAACGATCATTCTATAATCGTTTTATATTATGTGTATTTTATTTAAATGTGTTTTATACATTGTCATTTCTATATAAAATAATAGATGGAATTCCTTCCTTTAGCCGATTGGTGATCCATTTGTTTACATCCGGAATTGTATGTAACGTAGACAAGAAATTAATAGTTGCGTGATGCTTGCTGTGAACAACTGTGATTGGCGTCGTCATTAGTCAGCCATTTTGCGTCTGTGCCATTCGATAGACATAGAAACGGCTAACAAGTGACGACTTCCGTTTCCTAGCGGATACCTCCGAATAGTCACTCTATTAGATTCTTATTTGGTATCTATGATTTGCGCTCGCATCACTTTCTGATTACGATATTGATGTTGTGTTTTTATGTGGGCTGTTTAAAGTGTTAACACGACGTTTGCAATGAGTTTAACCTTTGAGAGGAGCCGAAAAGTTAGCGAGTTGAAGAAAGTCAATGATTAAAACACGGGAATAACTTTAGTCTTCTGAAAGAGAAACAAAACCGGGGCAAGTATTGTCAATATGTTCAATTTCCTCGTATTCTACTCATGTGATATTATCTGTGGAGATTAACGTGTGTGTGCGTGCATGATTCCAGCAAAACATTTTTGTAACCAAAGTTTCAGTAATGTACGAATGTTCGTTGCTATCTTTCCCAGTCAAAATGAATTGGAGGTCAACGAGCGTCTAAAATATTTTCATTTTTCTGTTGTTAATGTTTAGGTCAAGTATGATGGCTGCTGTCAGATGCTTGAGGGTTCCCCAAAGATTCTTCAGTTTTTGTGGCAAAGGTACATTTAAAACTGTTTTTTGTTGTTGTTGTAAATAATGCAGTAACTTTATTATCTTAAATTCAGATATAACCAAATCTATTACTCAATATTAGGTCAACGAGAAACATGTTTTTTTTATAGTTGACTTTGTGAGCATAGCAACAGTATTAGGCCCAAATAAAGAAAAAAGGAGAATAAAAGTTTCAATATAACAATAAAAAAATAAATAGGATGACGAGAAAAAAAGGTCATAATATTATGGGGTGTGATGTAATGCTATGAGGGAAAAAAATGCAATATTATGAGAAAAAAAGTTTTAATATTACGAAAAGTATCGAGTACGAGGATAAAGTTATAAGCTAATTTAGCTAAATTATAAACACATTATTGTAGATGGTTCTCATATTAAAATGTATGTCAGGTTGTGTCAGTATTCTAAAAAGTTTAAATTATATATATTTTTTATTTCCAGATCCGTGCAGGATGTTAATGACCGACATCCGAGACTCCGCCCCCTCTGACCCGCAGCTGAACCCTCTCTGCTTCCAGTTTTCCCAGAATCCTTTGCTGTATTCTGCGGCCTCGTCGATAGCCGTGACCAAGATCAGGCAGTTGGCGGCAATTGCTGGAGAAGATCCAGGTGGGTGAATACCCATAGTTTACCCATAGTAAGGCTTTTTTTTCGTAAAAACGACATAATATAGTACAGCTTTTTTCCCTTAAACCCTTAAAAAACGTGCGATTGAATTGACCTTGTTAATTTCTGTCCCACAGGTCAACGAGGAATCCAGGCGTTGTTTGTGGAAGATGAGCTTTTGCGCTCCTGCCTGGCGCTCTCGCACGCGTCCTCCGTCGCCATAACAACGGGCTTCCCTACACACTACATGCACGAGTATGCAATGGCCGGCCAAAAGCCACGCCTGAAAGACCTGAACCCCTTTTTGCATGGTTTGTCCTTCAGTCCTCCCGACGAGACGGACGGCCCGCCCGGAGCCATCGCCATGGCGACCATGCTGCTTTCACTGGGAAAACGAGTGACGCTGGTGACGGACGCCAGGGCTTTGCAGTTGTACATCGCCATCGTCGAGGAGGCTGTGAGAACAGGTCAGGACTTTGGATATACTACGTAGATTGAAACAAATGGTTGGGTTTATTCTGTATTACTATTATACATATATGTGTAGTAATTCATTTCTTTGTTAAATCATTATAAGTCTTTCTATTGTTCGGCTCGAGGTCTTACTATCGTATGTCGAGGCTTTTTTATCGCAAAAAACGACATAGTATAGTAAGGCTTTTTTATCGCCTAAAATGACATACTATAGTAAGGCTTTTTTATCGCAAAAAACGACATTCTATCGTAAGGCTTTTTTATCGCAAAAAACGACATACTATAGTAAGGCTTTTTTATCGCAAAAAAAGACATAGTATAGTAAGGCTTTTTTATCGCAAAAAACGACATACTATAGTAAGGCTTTTTTATCACCAAAAACGACATAGTATAGTAAGGCTTTTTATCGCCAAAAACGACTTACTATAGTAAGGCTTTTTTATCGCCATAAACGACATACTATAGTAAGGCTTTTTTATCGCAAAAAACGACATACTATAGTAAGGCTTTTTTATTGCCAAAAACGACATACTATAGTAAGGCTTTTTTATCGCCAAAAACGACATACTATAGTAAGGCTTTTTTATCGCAAAAACGACATACTATAGTAAGGCTTTTTTATCGCCAAAAACGACTTAGTATAGTAAGGCTTTTTTATCGCCAAAAACGACATACTATAGTAAGGCTTTTTTATCGCCAAAAACGACATACTATAGTAAGGCTTTTTTATCGCCAAAAACGACATACTATAGTAAGGCTTTTTTATCGCCAAAAACGACATAGTATAGTAAGGCTTTTTTATCGCCAAAAACGACATACTATAGTAAGGCTTTTTTATCGCCAAAAACGACATAGTATAGTAAGGCTTTTTTATCGCAAAAAACGACATACTATAGTAAGGCTTTTTTATCGCCATAAAACGACATAGTATAGTAAGGCTTTTTTCTAGCCAAAAACGACATACTATAGTAAGGCTTTTTTATCGCCAAAAACGACATACTATAGTAAGGCTTTTTTATCGCAAAAAACGACATACTATAGTAAGGCTTTTTTATGGCCAAAAACGACATAGTATAGTAAGGCTTTTTTATCGCCAAAAACGACATACTATAGTAAGGCTTTTTTATCGCCAAAAACGACATACTATAGTAAGGCTTTTTTATCGCCAAAAACGACATAGTGTAGTAAGGCTTTTTTATCGCCAAAAACGACATACTATAGTAAGGCTTTTTTATCGCCAAAAACGACATACTATAGTAAGGCTTTTTCATCGCAAAAAACGACATACTATAGTAAGGCTTTTTTATCGCAAAAACGACATACTATAGTAAGGCTTTTTTATCGCCAAAAACGACTTAGTATAGTAAGGCTTTTTTATCGCCAAAAACGACATAGTATAGTAAGGCTTTTTTCTAGCCAAAAACGACATACTATAGTAAGGCTTTTTTATCGCCAAAAACGACATACTATAGTAAGGCTTTTTTATCGCAAAAAACGACATACTATAGTAAGGCTTTTTTATGGCCAAAAACGACATAGTATAGTAAGGCTTTTTTATCGCCAAAAACGACATACTATAGTAAGGCTTTTTTATCGCCAAAAACGACATACTATAGTAAGGCTTTTTTATCGCCAAAAACGACATACTATAGTAAGGCTTTTTTATCGCCAAAAACGACATACTATAGTAAGGCTTTTTTATCGCCAAAAACGACATAGTATAGTAAGGCTTTTTTATCGCCAAAAACGACATACTATAGTAAGGCTTTTTTATCGCCAAAAACGACATAGTATAGTAAGGCTTTTTTATCGCCAAAAACGACATACTATAGTAAGGCTTTTTTATCGCCAAAAACGACATACTATAGTAAGGCTTTTTTATCGCCAAAAACGACATAGTATAGTAAGGCTTTTTTATCGCAAAAAACGACATACTATAGTAAGGCTTTTTTATCGCCAAAAACGACATACTATAGTAAGGCTTTTTTATCGCCAAAAACGACATACTATAGTAGGGCTTTTTTATCGCCAAAAACGACATACTATAGTAAGGCTTTTTTATCGCCAAAAACGACATACTATAGTAAGGCTTTTTTATCGCCAAAAACGACATACTATAGTAAGGCTTTTTTATCGCAAATAACGACATACTATAGTAAGGCTTTTTTATCGCCAAAAACGACATACTATAGTAAGGCTTTTTTATCGCCAAAAACGACATACTATAGTAAGGCTTTTTTATCGCAAATAACGACATATTATAGTAAGGCTTTTTTATCGCCAAAAACGACATAGTATAGTAAGGCTTTTTATCGCCAAAAACGACATACTATAGTAAGGCTTTTTTATCGCAAAAAACGACATACTATAGTAAGGCTTTTTTATCGCAAAAAACGACATACTATAGTAAGGCTTTTTTATCGCCAAAAACGACATACTATAGTAAGGCTTTTTTATCGCCAAAAACGACATACTATAGTAGGGCTTTTTTATCGCCAAAAACGACATACTATAGTAAGGCTTTTTTATCGCCAAAAACGACATACTATAGTAAGGCTTTTTTATCGCCAAAAACGACATACTATAGTAAGGCTTTTTTATCGCAAATAACGACATACTATAGTAAGGCTTTTTTATCGCCAAAAACGACATACCATAGTAAGGCTTTTTTATCGCCAAAAACGACATACTATAGTAAGGCTTTTTTATCGCAAATAACGACATACTATAGTAAGGCTTTTTTATCGCCAAAAACAACATAGTATAGTAAGGCTTTTTATCGCCAAAAACGACATACTATAGTAAGGCTTTTTTATCGCCAAAAACGACATAGTATAGTAAGGCTTTTTTATCGCCAAAAACGACATAGTATAGTAAGGCTTTTTTATCGCCAAAAACGACATACTATAGTAAGGCTTTTTTATCGCCAAAAACGACATAGTATAGTAAGGCTTTTTCATCGCAAAAAACGACATACTATAGTAAGGCTTTTTTATCGCCAAAAACGACATAGTATAGTAAGGCTTTTTTATCGCCAAAAACGACATACTATAGTAAGGCTTTTTTATCGCCAAAAACGACATACTATAGTAAGGCTTTTTTATCGCCAAAAACGACATACTATAGTAAGGCTTTTTTATCGCCAAAAACGACATACTATAATAAGGCTTTTTTATCGCCAAAAACGACATAGTATAGTAAGGCTTTTTTATCGCCAAAAACGACATACTATAGTAAGGCTTTTTTATCGCCAAAAACGACATACTATAGTAAGGCTTTTTTATCGCCAAAAACGACATACTATAGTAAGGCTTTTTTATCGCCAAAAACGACATACTATAGTAAGGCTTTTTTATCGCCAAAAACGACATAGTATAGTAAGGCTTTTTTATCGCCAAAAACGACATACTATAGTAAGGCTTTTTTATCGCCAAAAACGACATACTATAGTAAGGCTTTTTTATCGCCAAAAACGACATAGTATAGTAAGGCTTTTTTATCGCAAATAACGACATACTATAGTAAGGCTTTTTTCTAGCCAAAAACGACATACTATAGTAAGGCTTTTTTATCGCCAAAAACGACATAGTATAGTAAGGCTTTTTTATCGCCAAAAACGACATACTATAATAAGGCTTTTTTATCGCAAAAACGACATACTATAGTAAGGCTTTTTTATCGCCAAAAACGACATACTATAGTAAGGCTTTTTTATCGCCAAAAACGACATACTATAGTAAGGCTTTTTTATCGCCAAAAACGACATACTATAGTAAGGCTTTTTTATCGCCAAAAACGACATACTATAGTAAGGCTTTTTTATCGCCAGAAACGACATACTATAGTAAGGCTTTTTTATCGCCAAAAACGACATACTATAGTAAGGCTTTTTTTATCGCAAATAACGACATACTATAGTAAGGCTTTTTTATCGCCAAAAACGACATACTATAGTAAGGCTTTTTTATCGCCAAAAACGACATACTATAGTAAGGCTTTTTTTATCGCAAATAACGACATACTATAGTAAGGCTTTTTTATCGCCAAAAACGACATACTATAGTAAGGCTTTTTTATCGCCAAAAACGACATAGTATAGTAAGGCTTTTTTATCGCCAAAAACGACATACTATAGTAAGGCTTTTTTATCGCCAAAAACGACATAGTATAGTAAGGCTTTTTTATCGCAAAAAACGACATACTATAGTAAGGCTTTTTTATCGCCATAAAACGACATAGTATAGTAAGGCTTTTTTCTAGCCAAAAACGACATACTATAGTAAGGCTTTTTTATCGCCAAAAACGACATACTATAGTAAGGCTTTTTTATCGCAAAAAACGACATACTATAGTAAGGCTTTTTTATGGCCAAAAACGACATAGTATAGTAAGGCTTTTTTATCGCCAAAAACGACATACTATAGTAAGGCTTTTTTATCGCCAAAAACGACATACTATAGTAAGGCTTTTTTATCGCCAAAAACGACATAGTGTAGTAAGGCTTTTTTATCGCCAAAAACGACATACTATAGTAAGGCTTTTTTATCGCCAAAAACGACATACTATAGTAAGGCTTTTTCATCGCAAAAAACGACATACTATAGTAAGGCTTTTTTATCGCAAAAACGACATACTATAGTAAGGCTTTTTTATCGCCAAAAACGACTTAGTATAGTAAGGCTTTTTTATCGCCAAAAACGACATAGTATAGTAAGGCTTTTTTCTAGCCAAAAACGACATACTATAGTAAGGCTTTTTTATCGCCAAAAACGACATACTATAGTAAGGCTTTTTTATCGCAAAAAACGACATACTATAGTAAGGCTTTTTTATGGCCAAAAACGACATAGTATAGTAAGGCTTTTTTATCGCCAAAAACGACATACTATAGTAAGGCTTTTTTATCGCCAAAAACGACATACTATAGTAAGGCTTTTTTATCGCCAAAAACGACATACTATAGTAAGGCTTTTTTATCGCCAAAAACGACATACTATAGTAAGGCTTTTTTATCGCCAAAAACGACATAGTATAGTAAGGCTTTTTTATCGCCAAAAACGACATACTATAGTAAGGCTTTTTTATCGCCAAAAACGACATAGTATAGTAAGGCTTTTTTATCGCCAAAAACGACATACTATAGTAAGGCTTTTTTATCGCCAAAAACGACATACTATAGTAAGGCTTTTTTATCGCCAAAAACGACATAGTATAGTAAGGCTTTTTTATCGCAAAAAACGACATACTATAGTAAGGCTTTTTTATCGCCAAAAACGACATACTATAGTAAGGCTTTTTTATCGCCAAAAACGACATACTATAGTAGGGCTTTTTTATCGCCAAAAACGACATACTATAGTAAGGCTTTTTTATCGCCAAAAACGACATACTATAGTAAGGCTTTTTTATCGCCAAAAACGACATACTATAGTAAGGCTTTTTTATCGCAAATAACGACATACTATAGTAAGGCTTTTTTATCGCCAAAAACGACATACTATAGTAAGGCTTTTTTATCGCCAAAAACGACATACTATAGTAAGGCTTTTTTATCGCAAATAACGACATATTATAGTAAGGCTTTTTTATCGCCAAAAACGACATAGTATAGTAAGGCTTTTTATCGCCAAAAACGACATACTATAGTAAGGCTTTTTTATCGCAAAAAACGACATACTATAGTAAGGCTTTTTTATCGCAAAAAACGACATACTATAGTAAGGCTTTTTTATCGCCAAAAACGACATACTATAGTAAGGCTTTTTTATCGCCAAAAACGACATACTATAGTAGGGCTTTTTTATCGCCAAAAACGACATACTATAGTAAGGCTTTTTTATCGCCAAAAACGACATACTATAGTAAGGCTTTTTTATCGCCAAAAACGACATACTATAGTAAGGCTTTTTTATCGCAAATAACGACATACTATAGTAAGGCTTTTTTATCGCCAAAAACGACATACCATAGTAAGGCTTTTTTATCGCCAAAAACGACATACTATAGTAAGGCTTTTTTATCGCAAATAACGACATACTATAGTAAGGCTTTTTTATCGCCAAAAACAACATAGTATAGTAAGGCTTTTTATCGCCAAAAACGACATACTATAGTAAGGCTTTTTTATCGCCAAAAACGACATAGTATAGTAAGGCTTTTTTATCGCCAAAAACGACATAGTATAGTAAGGCTTTTTTATCGCCAAAAACGACATACTATAGTAAGGCTTTTTTATCGCCAAAAACGACATAGTATAGTAAGGCTTTTTCATCGCAAAAAACGACATACTATAGTAAGGCTTTTTTATCGCCAAAAACGACATAGTATAGTAAGGCTTTTTTATCGCCAAAAACGACATACTATAGTAAGGCTTTTTTATCGCCAAAAACGACATACTATAGTAAGGCTTTTTTATCGCCAAAAACGACATACTATAGTAAGGCTTTTTTATCGCCAAAAACGACATACTATAATAAGGCTTTTTTATCGCCAAAAACGACATAGTATAGTAAGGCTTTTTTATCGCCAAAAACGACATACTATAGTAAGGCTTTTTTATCGCCAAAAACGACATACTATAGTAAGGCTTTTTTATCGCCAAAAACGACATACTATAGTAAGGCTTTTTTATCGCCAAAAACGACATACTATAGTAAGGCTTTTTTATCGCCAAAAACGACATAGTATAGTAAGGCTTTTTTATCGCCAAAAACGACATACTATAGTAAGGCTTTTTTATCGCCAAAAACGACATACTATAGTAAGGCTTTTTTATCGCCAAAAACGACATAGTATAGTAAGGCTTTTTTATCGCAAATAACGACATACTATAGTAAGGCTTTTTTCTAGCCAAAAACGACATACTATAGTAAGGCTTTTTTATCGCCAAAAACGACATAGTATAGTAAGGCTTTTTTATCGCCAAAAACGACATACTATAATAAGGCTTTTTTATCGCAAAAACGACATACTATAGTAAGGCTTTTTTATCGCCAAAAACGACATACTATAGTAAGGCTTTTTTATCGCCAAAAACGACATACTATAGTAAGGCTTTTTTATCGCCAAAAACGACATACTATAGTAAGGCTTTTTTATCGCCAAAAACGACATACTATAGTAAGGCTTTTTTATCGCCAGAAACGACATACTATAGTAAGGCTTTTTTATCGCCAAAAACGACATACTATAGTAAGGCTTTTTTTATCGCAAATAACGACATACTATAGTAAGGCTTTTTTATCGCCAAAAACGACATACTATAGTAAGGCTTTTTTATCGCCAAAAACGACATACTATAGTAAGGCTTTTTTTATCGCAAATAACGACATACTATAGTAAGGCTTTTTTATCGCCAAAAACGACATACTATAGTAAGGCTTTTTTATCGCCAAAAACGACATACTATAGTAAGGCTTTTTTATCGCCAAAAACGACATACTATAGTAAGGCTTTTTTATCGCCAAAAACGACATACTATAGTAAGGCTTTTTTATCGCCAAAAACGACATACTATAGTAAGGCTTTTTTATCGCCAAAAACGACATACTATAGTAAGGCTTTTTTATCGCAAAAAACGACATAGTATAGTAAGGCTTTTTTTATCGCCAAAAACGACATACTATAGTAAGGCTTTTTTATCGCAAAAAACGACATACTATAGTAAGGCTTTTTTATCGCCAAAAACGACATACTATAGTAAGGCTTTTTTATCGCCAAAAACGACATAGTATAGTAAGGCTTTTTTAGCGCAAAAAACGACATACTATAGTAAGGCTTTTTTATCGCCAAAAACGACATAGTATAGTAAGGCTTTTTTATTGCAAAAAACGACATACTATAGTAAGGCTTTTTTATCGCCAAAAAAGACATACTATAGTAAGGCTTTTTTATCGCCAAAAACGACATACTATAGTAAGGCTTTTTTATTGCAAAAAACGACATACTATAGTAAGGCTTTTTATCGCAAAAAACGACATGCTATAGTAAGGCTTTTTTCTTTCAAATTTCATCCTCAGGTGTGCTGAAATCGAAGATTCCGCTGGTGGTGTTTGAGAAGAATGCCCCCAACTCCGCCCTTACCTTTTTGTGCCACCACGGAGATGTCACCAAGCCCAAGTTTGTAATGCATTTATACAAAATGGCGACGAGTCACTTATTGACATGTGACTGTCATTCAACAACACAACAGTATTTAATGTGATAGTAATTCATTCCCATTAGTAATGTTACAATATGCGATTTCAGGTACAACCACCTGTTGGCAATAGAACGCAGCGGACGAGCTGAGGACGGAAACTACTACAACATGAGGGCCGTCAACATCAAACACCTGCTGGATCCAATCGACGACTTGTTTATTGCTGCCAAGGACGTTCCAGGAATCTCCACCACAGGTACTTTTGTAACTTAGCAGACAGACAGCAGGTAGAACATTATTATTATTATTTTTGTCCTCGGCAGGAATTGGTGATGGCGGAAATGAACTGGGAATGGGAAAAGTCAAGGACAAAGTCAAGAGCCTGATGCCAAAGGGGGACCTGATCGCCTGCGACGTGCCTGCTGACTACGCCGTCACTGCTGGTATGTACCTCTGGATGTATGTACATGTATGTATCTACATGTATGTGCATGTATGTACGTACATGTATGTGCATGTATGTATGTACATGTATGTATGTACATGTATGTATGTACATGTATGTATGTACATGTATGTATGTACATGTATGTATGTACATGTATGTATGTACATGTATGTGCATGTATGTATGTGCATGTATGTATGTGCATGTATATATGTGCATGTATGTATGTGCATGTATGTATGTACATGTTTGTGCATGTATGTATGTGCATGTATGTGCATGTACATGTATGTGCATGTATGTATGTACATGTATGTGCATGTATGTATGTACATGTATGTGCATGTATGTATGTACGTGCGTACAAGTACGTACGTGCGTACAAGTACGTACGTGCGTACATGTACGTACGTGCGTACATGTACGTACACGTACGTATGTATGTACGTGTACGTACGTACGTACACGTACGTATGTATGTACGTGTACGTACGCGTAGGTACGTGTACGTACAAGTACGTACGTACATGTACGTATGTACGTACGTACGTACATGTACGTATGTACGTACGTACGTACATGTACGTATGTACGTACGTACCTGTACGTATGTATGTACGTGTACGTACGTACGTACACGTACGTATGTATGTACGTGTACGTACGTACGTACACGTACGTATGTATGTACGTACGTACGTACACGTACGTATGTATGTACGTGTACGTACGCGTAGGTACGTGTACGTACAAGTACGTACGTACATGTACGTATGTACGTACGTACCTGTACGTATGTATGTACGTGTACGTACATGTACGTACGTATGTACGTACGTACATACGTACATGTACGTACGTACATACGTACGTACATACGTACCTGTACGTACGTACATACGTACATGTACGTACGTACATACGTACATGTACGTACACGTACGTACATGTACGTACGTACATACGTACGTACGTACATGTACGTACGTACGTACATACGTACGTACGTACGTACGTACATACGTACATGTACGTATGTACGTACGTACGTACATACGTACATGTACGTATGTACGTACGCACGTACGTACGTACGTACGTACGTACATGTACGTACGTACATGTACGTATGTACGTATGTACGTACGCACGTACGTACGTACGTACGTACGTACATGTACGTACGTACATGTACGTATGTACGTATGTACGTACATGTACGTATGTACGTATGTACGTACATGTACGTATGTACGTACATGTACGCACGTACGTATGTACGTATGTACGTACATGTACGTATGTACGTACATGTACGCACGTACGTACGTACATGTACGCACGTACGTACGTACGTATGTACGTACGTATGTACGTACGTATGTACGTACGTACGTACGAATGTACGTACGTATGTACGTACGTATGTACGTACGAATGTACGTACGTATGTACGTACGTATGTACGTACGTATGTACGTACGTATGTACGTACGTATGTACGTACGTATGTACGTACGTATGTACGTACGTATGTACGTACGTATGTACGTACGTATGTACGTACGTATGTACGTACGTATGTACGTACGTAAGTATATGTACGTACGTACATGTACACATACATACACGCACATGTACATGTATTTCTTACTGTGTGTACCAGGGGTTTCCAACTGGGGAGGTTACGCTGTTGCCTGTGGCCTTCACTTGCTCCGCACTTGTCCCATCCACCAGCAGCACCTAAACAAAGGTTTGGAAGCAAAACAACCATCTCCAGAAGAACTGCAGGATTGGAGCGCCAATCTGCCGTCGGTGGACAAGGTGAACCTTTTGCCGATGCCTTTTGAACAACATCTAATCACGGTGTTTTTTCTACCTCTAGGAGGAGTCCATTTTGGCCACTCTGATGCGTTTTGGCATCCGCAGCGGCAAAACAGCCCATTTGGCCATGGAGGTGGACGGCTTGACTTTCCACCCCACCCATTCCGCCATCATTACTCGACTGCTGGAGGTCACCAAACGTGAAGCTTTTGCCTAAAAAACATGAATAAAGTGCCTTGAATAAACACTGGAATGAACTTGAGTTACTTGTCTCGTGTGGTGGAATTCTGTTGAACTTTTCGTTTTGCTCATTGACGGCGATAGTCATCCAATTTGATCGATGAGGTCAGCATTTCGCAGAAGTTTTACCTCCTACATCCATTCGATCTTCTGCTTCTCCTGCCCAGACGTCCTTCCGTGATCTTCCAAAATAAACAACAAGTTAGCATTTTGATCACCCATTGCGATTAAATTTTTATTTCGGCGATACTTACCAACAACGGTCTCGGGGGCACAGTTTTCAGCGGTGGCGGCACCCCCGCGGCAACGGAGAGTATTGGTTGCGGGTCCAAAAACCACCCCAGAAAGATCACGCCGTGCAGTTTCGCTGACGAAGCAGTACAGGACGGGATCGGCAACGCAGTTCAGGGAGGTCAGCAACAGCGCCAGGTGGTAGTAGTTGAAAATCCCTTCAAAAGAAATGGGGTCAGTGTTGGGGGGTGGCCATGTTAGAATGAAAGGCTTTACCTGTAATAAAGTCGCAGTCCCTCTCGAGCAGGGTGCGTACTAACAGGAAGACGTGGTATGGCGAGAAGCAGATGAGGAAGATGAGGATGGTGCTGCTGACTAAATGGCGGATTCGCTTCTTCTGCTCGGGTTCCGTGCCGGCGCTCTGGCCCACGGCGCGTAGCACGCGCAGGTAGCTGATCTAGAAAACAAAACAATTCAGGTCAAGTCATGAACGCGTAAAAAGTAGTATAGTAAGGCTTTTTATGGCAAAAAAACGACAGATCGCCAAAAACGACATAGTATAGTAAGGCTTTTTAATCCCAAAAAACGACATAGTATAGTAAGGCTTTTGATCGCAAAAAAACAACATAGTATAGTAAGGCTTTCTATCGCAAAAATACAACATAGTATAGGAAGGCTTTTAGCGCAAAAAACGACATAGTATAGTAAGGCTTTTTATCGCCAAAAATGACACGGTATAGTAAGGGTTTTTATCGCAAAAAAATGACATAGTATAGTAAGGCTTTTTATCCCAAAAAACGACATAGTATAGCAAGACTTATTATGGCAAAAAACGACATAGTATAGTAAGGCT
The DNA here is from genome assembly GCF_051989575.1 of Stigmatopora nigra. Classification (NCBI taxonomy): domain Eukaryota; kingdom Metazoa; phylum Chordata; class Actinopteri; order Syngnathiformes; family Syngnathidae; genus Stigmatopora; species Stigmatopora nigra. The sequence continues at coordinate 1,016,579 of NC_135520.1, forward strand.
TTTTATCGCCAAAAACGACATAGTATAGTAAGGCTTTTTATCGCAAAAAAACGACAGATCGCAAAAAACAACATAGTATAGTTAGGCTTTTTATCGCCAAAAACGACATAGTATGGTAAAGCTTTTTTCTTTATAAAAAACGACATAGTATAGTTAAAAAAGAGGTGTTCCTACCATGAGAATGGCCAGCGGGAACAAGAAACCGATGGTGAAGCGGTAGTAGTTGATGGAATACTCCCAAGGTTGCATGGGGTAGTGCTCGAAGCAAAGCGATTGGTTCTTTGGATTTTTGCTCAGTTCTTTGTGATGGAAGAAAACCACGCCCACGGCAATCTCTTTACACCAGATGATGGCGCTGAAAAGGCAAGCCGCTCTCATGGAACGCAGACAGGCGAACCTGCGGGGAGGGAATTTGTCATCAATTGATTTGGTCGTCACGATGACAAACCATATGTGGCTCGTGGACAACCTGAGCGGGTGAACGACGGCCAGGTAGCGGTCCAGACTTATGCAGCACAGGAATCCGATGCTGATGTAGATGTTTTGGTAGAGGAGAAATCCGCATAAGTGACAGAGCCATTCCCTGTGACGCCAATCGTCGTCCTGCAAGCACAAAGCGGACAAAAATACAATCTGTTCAACAAAGGGGGGAAAAAAAGGTAACCACTTTAGCGTGTCCCAAATAAGATTAGCAATTCCACTTCAGAAATCTACTCAAGTAAAAAGCATGCGGTAAAGCGACCATATTTTGCGCACTATAAAGCCCAACTAAAAGAAATCAATTTTCTCCAAAGCCTAATGTAGGTATCAATATTGGTTGATCATTGTACAACACAACCCCCTACTACAAATACTACTACTGTTCCATCTAATAGATAACATCTAGTGGATGTATTGCATAAATCCTAAACATTACTACTACTCCAGCTTCATCTAATGTATGTTTAAAAAAACAACTATTACTACTACTACTACTACCACCACCATTCCATCTATTGGGTCGAAAACACAACTCTTTAACACTACAACTACAGTGTATTACACAAAACAATCCTCCATTACACCTACTACTACTACTATTACTACTACAACAACAACTACTACTACTACAACAACTACCACTACCACTACAGATACTACTACTATTGCTACTACAACAACAACTACTACTACTACAACAACTACCACTACAGCTACTACTACTACTACTACTACTACTACTACTACTACTACAACTACTACTACTACAACAACAACTACCACTACCACTACAACAACAACTACCACTACAGCTACTACTACTACTACTACTACCGCTACACCAACTACTACCACTACTACCGCTACAACAACTACTACTACCACTACAACAACTACTACTACCACTACAACAACTACTACTACCACTACAACAACTACTACCACCACTACTAATAGTACTACCACTACTCACAGTACAATAACAACTACCACCACTACTACTACTACTACCACTACTACTACTAGTACTACCACTACTCACAGTACAATAACAACTACCACCACTACTACTACTACTACTACTAGTACTACCGCTACTCACAGTACAATAACAACTACCACCACTACTACTACTACTACCACTACTACCACCACTACTAGTCTCAGTACTACTACTACTACTACTACTACTACTACTACTGTGTCTTCTAACATTAGTGTGAGTTTACCTGAAAAAAGTACTGTAGCCAGAGGGGTAACGATGTCAGGTAGAAGAGATCCGACAGGGTCAGGTTGATCAAGTACACGGCCAGTTCGTTCTTTTGCTTTAGCTGCAGCGCTGCGTGGTACAGCGAGTACACGTTGGACGGAACGCCAACCTGCCGGTGGGGAAACGCATTTTTAATACCAACAACTTCAAATCAACAGTACCAAATTAATTAATTAATGCCATTCATCACGTCAACACGTCCCAACAAAACATGATAAAGCTGTATTTTATTTTATCAAATTCCATTTCTTTTGTTAACACTACCTTGGAAATAGCGGTGATCCTCATGAAAATGGAATTCGAAATACAAATCCTAAACAAATACTAAATTACGCCGTTACGCTAACGCGATACCACGGCAATAATAAGCGTCCCAATGGCAAAACATGGTGTCCTATTAACGCTATCATTCCTGAGTGATGCGAGTCCAGCGTAAATATTTTAGTCAAATCACACACTTACCAATAGCACAAAGATGTAGACATAGCAGAAGAGGTTCTGGTGGATTTGGTGGCTAATGGTGCAGTTCATGATGTCCTCTTCAAGCATAATGGATATGCCAGCTACAAGCTAGCGCAGAACACTTTTTTTTAGCATGACCACATTAGAATTATAGTCATAAAAATGCTCTCAACTCCTCTTTGTGGAATGCCAACCTAAAAGAAAGGAGGGAAAAAGTTGTATCAGGCATCATAATAATAATAAAGACTTTAAGAGATTTTATATATACATGTGTATATATGTGTAGACATATATATGCGTATATATGTACATGTGTATATATGTGTAGACATATATATGCGTATATATGTACATGTGTATATATATGTGTACGTGTGTATATATGTACACGTGTATATATGTGTACACGTGTATGTGTACATATGTGTATATATGTACATACGTGTATATATGTGTACATATGTGTATACGTGTATATATGCGTATATGTATGTGTATATATGTACGTGTATATATGTGTATATATGTGAATATATGTACATGTGTGTATATATATATACACACATATACACATAAATACACAAGTACACATATGTACACATGTACGTATGTACACGTATGTACACATATGTACACGTATGTACACATGTACACATGTAAACATATGTCCACATATGTGTACATTTGTACACTTGTACACATGTACACATATGTACACATATGTACACATATGTACACATATGTACACATATGTACACATATGTACACATATGTACACATATGTACACATGTACACATATGTACACATATGTACACATATGTACACATATGTACACATGTACACGTATGTACACGTATGTACACATATGTACACGTATGTACACGTACATATATAGGTAAAAATATACACACAAATATATAAATACACACACGCGTTTGTGTGTGTGTGAAATATGATTATTAAATGCCAGTCGTCACATTTGAAATGGGTTATTAATCATAAGCAATGGTAGTGTGGGAGTTATTCAAATAAAGGTGAAGTAGTAAGAATATTAGTCAACTCACCCCAAGTGGAAGTCACGTCAAAATGATCCGGACTTCTCCTGACCGACTCTCTTTTATGGCAAGCGTCCGTGGATGGAGGAAGACGACGAGGAGAAGGAGGAGGAGGAGGAAGAGTACATTTGCCAATGATGTCACTTCTGAGGCAAACATTCTCATTCCGTCCACTGCCGCATGAAATTAGACGTCTAGGACCGGAAGGACAAATGATCCCGTTGGGCTGCCTAGACAAGAGAAAACAAATGGTCAATCAAAGTATTCATTTAAGTCTGAAACAGGGGAATGTGATATTTACCTTGATAGAACTACTGTTACCCGGGCAACATCATTTGGGAGACAGCACAAACCTGAAACGAGAAAAAGACAAAAGGTTAGAAGAATTCCAACACTTAACAAACAAATCAAATTTCTAAAAACTTAAGATACACAAAAGACAATGATCAGGTTGAAAGCTTTTTAATTGATTTCATACCCAAAAACATCGTCGCATAAAACATTAGCTACCGTCAAAACGGCCACGTCACTACACCAAAATTAATCCCAAAATGTCGGCCAGATTTTTGTCGTCTTCCATGTTAAAAGAGACAAAAAAATAAAAACAATATAGCAAAGCAAATACGCCGTCTGAATGTCAATAACGTTATTTCAGGAAGACTAAAAAACAGCCCGAAGGAATTTCATCTATTTTCCTTCGACATCAGCAAAAAAATCCAGAGCGCCTTATTGTTTTTTTTAAACAAAAAATGCAATAAAAAAAAGAAAAGCCTCCAACTGACATTAAACATCTACTTAACTACTAATTTGTCTTATTTCTACATATTTTTTGAAACAATCCCATTGCATAAATATGACAATTTCCAGCCTAACCGTGTTTTTGGTCCAAAAAATGAAAGTTTGAAAAAGTCTGTGCGCTTTGTAAGTATTTACAGTGAAAATAATTTAGCGTATTTTGCATATTGAAATGTGCTGGACAGACAAAAAAGCTTCCTCATATCATCATCATCATCATCATCCTCATTTTAAGCATTCCAGTGTAAATAAACATGTCTTCCTCATTACTTTTTTAGTGTTTTGTCTCCATTTTTTGCCATGAAAAACCCTCAGATTTCAACAGATATGTTTATGGAAATCAAGTACCGGACTATGTCGCACTTTTTTTTCATAGTTTGGCTCAAAAATTAATCTAGTATTTTTTGGGTTATAATTATCAAAAAAATGATGCCAATTTTGACTATTTTTACTTCAAAATCATTTGTTTTTGGTTCTTGCCCTCCAAAAAAATCAATTAAAACACCTTTTCCCCCGCTTAATTGAGAAATATTTGACAAGTGCGACTTATAATCCGGAAAATACGATAGTCAAATTGTTAGATGCGCGTAAAATAACCAAGTATTAAAAATCCAATAGGCTAGTGGAAAAATCTTCGACATTGTTGCTCAAATATACCAAATTTAGCATGTTTTCCTGAAACTGAAAGTACAAAACAAAGCAGTACAGTTAGCTATCAATTAGCCACGCACTAATGCTAAAGTGGGAGAATGCTAACACCCCATTTTTTTCCCTCCACTGTCCAACTTTGACTAAAATGTAGCCTAAACTAGTGTTGACAAGTCACTTTTTGGTGAAGGCTTCCTTTTCGTTTCCACTCTCTATTTTGCCTTCCTAATATTAAAGCTACCAAAATGAGCCATTTTTGTTAGCATCCCACATGCTCCTCCAGTGTTTGTTTGCAATTATATTTGATATGTTCATCCTTCCAGACAAATTGCACTTGGGTTGCCAGGTCCACTCAAAAGCAGGATTAGTGTGTTTTAGACACATCCGTACTCATACCACACAGTCTGGGGATCGTTGTTGGGGTCCGGGGACGAGGGGGTGCTTTGTGGTCGTTCGCTAGAATTGCAATTGTCTTTTTTGGCCTGAGAGGGATCGCCGCCAAGCTCCTCCCTCAACGCCTCTCGCTCTCGCTCCACCTGAGCGGAGGGCGCGGCCCTGACGGGGGTCACCATGGCGACCTCGCCACGGCGACGGGAGGACGGCGGGGAGCCGTCCCGCGCCACGGGGGCGCCAACGGGCAAGTTGGAGACGCCGACGTCTCTCCGCTGATTGGTCGGACCGGCCAGGCGGGCGGAGAGCGGTCTCTCCCTTCCATTAGCTCCTCCCCCTTGCCTCCGAAGGACCGCCTCGGCTCGGTTAGGGGAGCTCCCGTCGCAGCGGGGGTCGTCCGGGACGTCGGGAGGGCGGAGCAAATCGGCGGAAGCCAGGCTGAAGGTCCTGCTCGGGGAGGGGTTGATTCTCGGGGATCGGCCGGGGGCTTGTGATTGGCCGATGGCTTGGCGGGAAGATGGCTTGACGCTCTGGCCTGGGCGTGAGGTGTGGACGGTGGGAGACACGTAGTTGGTGGGGGTGACCTGATCTCTGTTGGTGGGGGCGGAGGAGGCGGGGCTTCGGGGGAAGTATTCGTTGATGATGTCTTCTCGGCTTTCCGTTGAAACCTAAAAGCGAACAAGAAACATCCGGTAGCAGTTTCAGTTAAATTTGTTTCCTAGTCTTTTTAAAAAGGCAACTCTACTTACGAAATGAATCGGTTGCGGAATTTGCAACAAAAAATGGATTTTTCATAAATAGCAGTATTTTCGTGTCTGGGATAGGCTCCAGCACCCCCGCCAAAAAACATGGATGATTTCTCACCAGTTGTGGGGATTTGTGGTTGCTTTCTTGCAGAAACTCCTCCAGCGTCACCATCTCGCTCCCGGGAGATGAGGTGCGAGCTCGATTCCTGGCCCCGCCCCCGCGTTGCGGTTGGGCCCGTTGGGGGATCTGATCGTATGGGAGGGTGGCGCTGCGAGATAAGGCCAGCTGCGATTGGCTGAGAGCTCTGACGTCGTCGCTGGATAGGCTCGTCGAACGGAGGTGAATGTCGGAGGCATCTGAAAAGAAGAAGAAAAGTTTGAAGTAGGTGGAGCCACCTGCTGGTCACTATCAAAATTGTTAGCTAACAGTAAATTTTTTAGAGTTGTCTACCTTTGCAGTTAATCGGCGAGTTGGAACTGGAGGTGTGGCGACTATAGTCAGCGGATCCAGGCCGAGCACCCCCGCGAACGGGCGGACCGAACGGGCTATCCGGGTCTTCGTCGAAGAACGCCCCTGGAAAAAGATGAGCCTGGTTACGTCTCTTTTTTCCACAGACATTGGTGTTCAGGTTCTTCAATGGAGCGTCTGGTTTGGTACCTGTGGGCCTGCGGCTGCCACTTTGGGCCAACGCCGGACTGCTGATGCAGGATGATTGATGGCTTGGGGTTGAACTCGAGGCTTTGTGGCCTGGCAAACACACAAAAGGTTATTGTCACAATGCAGAGAAACATACAACTTGGCAGCATTATTTGTGCATTTTTGTGGTGAAGCTTTAAATCTGAATATAGTTGTATAATGACATTCAATTCTCAATTCAAATTTCAATTTCAAATCACGAGACCCTCTAATACTCGTCCAATATATTCTACCGCTACAGTCTTTGATGTATATGTATTTAAAAATGACCTTGTATGTCCTCTCCATTGACGCTCTCAATGCTGCCCCCTGGCGTGCTGGAACGATAGACACCTCGTCCTCGCTCGGTCAGACCTGCGGCGGACCAATGACATTAAAAGATGTCGTCATTAATTCCGAAAAGGACAAACGATAATGGATGAAGAAGCAACAAGAAAAGCTTGTGTGCGTGATGCCTTTAAGCAGAGCATTGAAAAGCCACCTCAAAAAGCCAACAGATTAGTATATAAAAACTATCATAATAATGTAAAAAAATGACATTGAAAAGTAACATTTCAATTGGAATATCTTACCTTTGAGGAGATTTAAAAATATAGGAGGAATTAAAATGGTAGAAGTATATAATATGATTATTTAAAAAAAATCTTAGTATAAAAACTAGATAAAAAAGGAGGGATGTGATAAAAAAAATACTATTTGTTAAATTGTTTGTTCACTGTTGACTGTGCCGGTCGCCACGGAAACATTTCTTTTCCCGACGGCATTGAAGACAAATGAGCGCGGCGGGCAGGCGGGGCTTGGTGAAGCGAGCGCGATTCTAGCGGCCTGCAACGACCATTCCGTGCTATCGACTCCAGTGAGAAATGATCTTATTAGCAGCGGTGAATTCTCATTTTCAGAGCCAGAGCACAAAAGCAAAAAGCTCATAAAGAGTATTGATGATAAACAGGTGGTGCGTGCGGGCAGGCAAGCTAGCTGCTGCGCTTTGGAAACTGTGACACACTCGCTACTCGCATACAAAACTCTTAGTGTTGCACCCATAACATTTTTTTGTTTACCAAATACGAAACTCAGCTAATATAACTTTATACACTCTTTAAAATTTGTGTTATGAACATATTCCTCCTTCTAAATCTAGTTTACTGCATACTGACCTGTTTTGCTAGCATGGTTCGACCACTCAATGCTTAACACATTGTATTATAATGTTGACTATTTAGTGATTTAATACATATTAATTTCTCAACTGATTTTTTTAAACAAATAATTCTATGTCAAAGCATATTCTATCTATTAATAAACTCATTTTAATTGTCAATTGAAAGATGATTGAAGATGTTTTTACATCTAAGGACATCCACACAAATTATGTTATTTAGTGTGGCGTGCGTAGGTAGCTGCCATCTTGGGTCAGGCACTCAGACAACTTTATCTTGACTACATTAACCGCGATAATCGAGGGATAACTGTACTGGTCATTTTAGCGCCATATCGCTACCAATGCTAGTTGGTATGGGTGCAACACTAATAAACACACAAACACACACACACACAAAAACTTACTGCAACTGTTTTGCGGGCGTTTTACGCGAGGATCTGTAATCTCAGGAACACATTGTCAGTTGTGAAATGTGGACGAGGGGGGCGTGTTTTGTGAAAAGCCAATGAGGATGAGGAGGATGTTTACGCTTTAAAAAGATGACGACGAGGGGATTAAAAGACTTCGTTGGTAGCCACGGCGTTTGCCGGGACGTCAACGGACGACCAGAATCGGAGTCGTCTGCCGAGAGAGGGCGGGGGGACCGGGGAGGGGGAGGAGTCTGGGGCGGAGTCTGGGGAGAGGGCCGGGAGGATTTTGTCTTGGCTTTTGCTGCGGAAAAAATGGAAGCGTTTCGGGCCGGGAGGAGCTGAGTGGTGGGAGAAAGAAAACAAAATGGAGGAAGGGATGGACAAAACCAGAGAAAAAAATGGTTAAACAAAAAGTGAGAAATGAAAATGAGTCATGGGACGTAGAAAAATGTTTTTTTTTTAAACTGGCGGCCATTTTGGGTGGGGCATGGTGACGGCTGGTTGGAAACTACATAATTTTTCAGCACTTTTTAGCACCAATGATGTCATTATTTTCTGCATTTTGGTTAATTTAAGAAAATGTTGACAGTGTAAACAATTATTTTTGAGAAAATTCAACAAAGACTATCGGGAATAACAATGTGTGTGTGTGTGTGTTTGTGTACCTCGGCTTATGGGCGTCAACGTTGGACTCTGGAGGACCAAACTTGGGCTGCTGCTATGGTGATGATGTTTACCGTGGGCGTGGCCATCGTCGCGGGAGTCGCTTCCTACTCTCGGAAGACCCGGGGGCGGGGTTTCGGGAGGGAGCAAAGGTGGAGGTGCGGGAAGGGGGATGTCGGGGGCTGTCTTGGTCCAATCCTTCTCTGGTATCCCTTCGCTGCTTCGTTCCCTGCTTCGTTCTTTACGAGGTTTGATGAGTTTGGCTAAAGCTTTAGCGCCTGACCACTGACTCCTCCTGGAAAAAATTGGAATATTTTGCATTAAAAGGGTCCACAATTTTGGCTCGTTTTGTTGTGTACAACAAGATGGCCGCCAATTAGTTGAGTAATTTAATTCTGTGAAGTTACAATCACATTATGGAAAAACGGTTTGAGGTTAGACGGGATGTTTTGGACTGTTTAAAGAGGATTGGCTATGTGTGCTAGCAATAAAGCCGCTATGCTAAGCTGTTATTCTGGAATGTATCAGATGATATGGTGGGTTTTGACATATTTTTTTAAAGAGGATTTGTTGGATTCATACTTGGCAGGCAAGGGAAAGTGGGTTTAATTTATTTTTTTATTTTATTTTATGAAGGTCAGACTGCTTTAGAAAATATATCCCATAACGTCCATTTTAGATACTCTAATATTTAGATTTTTTGTTATAAATGGATTAAATGAAATGGATTAAAAGCCCTGAATATTCCATTTTTCATAGATCTAAAACAAGGTTTATTTTAGCTTTTTTAAAATATATTTTTTAGATTATGCAAAATTATTTTTGAACTAAAAACGCAAAAAATGATTAAAAAATGATAATTATTGATTTAAAAGGAGAAAAAATCAGGAAATTAAATCTATACTCTTCATTTGAATTTGATCCTAAAACAGAAACTCATCATTCACTTTCACGGGCCGCACAAAATGATGCGGCGGGCCATATTTGGCCCGCGGGCCGCTACTTTGACACCAGTTGAAATAACGCTTACTTTTTTGGAGTTGGGTCATAGAACTTGTATTGGTCCATAATCTTCTCTTCTAATTTCTCTTTCTGGCGTCGAAGAGCATTCAGCTTATCACTGATAAATCCAAGAAGAGAGGGGAGGGTGGGGGGCGTTATAATACATTTTTACAAACAAAACAGATTATTTTGAATGAGCTACAAAATCAGGCAGGTAAGTTTGGTTTTTATGCCACTTTTTAGTACCAGTGCCAGGTACTTACATATAGATTTTCTGCTCCTGATGATTAAGTTCTTTGCTCTCCATGCTTCTCTCCAGAAGAGTGTGGTTTTGTTGACTCAAAAGGTTGATCTGACTCAGGAGGTGATGGTTTTCTTCTTCCAGGTTCCCTTTCAGGCGACTCAAAAGCTGCATCCCAACAAAATACACATATTCAAGAGTATCACGTTAAAAAACGGGACTTTTACCAAATTTTCTCGCATATAAGACCCCTTCGCATATTAGTCGCACCCTTAAAAATCGTTGAATTTGACAATTTCCCTCGTATAAGCCTGGTCGCGTATGTGATAAAATGCGGTACCTCGCAGTGGTTGTCCAGTTTGGTCATGGTGAGGTCCAGGCCCTGGTGCTGCTCCACCAGCGAGTCGTAGCGAGCCATCCAACGATTGACTTCCAGCTGAGCGCCGCTAAATGAGCTCTTGAGTTGGTCCATCTGCTGCTGGAGCTTGTTGCATTGCTCCGATTGTTGGGATTTGCTGCGTGTCATCCTGCGGATTGACAAGAGAAAAGCCTATAAAACGTGACTCGCGTCCAATCTCGTGACGGCGTCTAATCGTCCTTCAGCTGCGATTTTAATGGGAACGTCCAATCCTTTTGAAATGGGAGGGTGGCAACGAATGGACATAAACTACTACTTCTATTGCTGTCTAGGGCAATTAAACATCTATTAATTGATTCAGACTACTGTAGCAATAACTTAGCGGTCTTACAATGTGGGTTTAAAAAATAAAAAAAAATTAAAAAAATACAGTGGTTGAGTGTTAAGGATGTTGGCCTCGCAGTTTTAGGGTCCTGGGTTCGAATCCACATCAGTCCACCCGTGTGGAGTTTGCATGTTCTCGTCAGTGGGTTTTTTCTGGATACCCCGGTTACATCCCAGGTCCGAAAAACATGCATGCTAGGCTAATTGTATGCTAAATATTCCTAGCTCAAAATACGAAATAAATGTACCTGTCTACTTCTTCCTTGAGATGAAGGTTTTCTTGCTGTAAAAGCCGATTTTTCTGGTGTTCTTGACTTAGCTCCTCCCTCTCCTTCTGGCCACGCCCTTCTAACTCCTCCCATTTCTCCTTTTGTTGTAACAAAGTGCAATACCTGGAAAAAAGAGACAACAACCAATTTAAAAATATAGCAGAGGTACATTTTTAAATAAAAAATACTACCAACACTTTTTCAGTCTTATTTCAATGCAAAAATAAAACGTCATATATTCGGGCCAATACAGTATAGCTTAAAAAATAACACGCTTTCAGAGAGAAAATATTTTTTCTAAAGTACGACTTATAGTATGTAAAATACGGTATCGGTGCAGTAAAGCCTACGCAAGAAAGACTACATTTTTTTTCAGTCTTATTTCAATGCAAAAAAACGACGTCTTATATTCGGGCCAATACAGTATAGCTTAAAAAAAACGCATTCAGATAGAAAATATGTTTTAAAAAGTGTATAAAATACGGTACTGTTGTTGTACAGTATAGCCAATCAAGAAACCTACTTGCTCTGCATAGTCCTTTGCTCGCTCTCCAGCGCCCTCTGCTTGACTTTGAGATCGGCGTGCTGAGCGATCAAGCGCTCGTACTCGTGCGCTTGCCTCTCGTGGACGCTCAGCAGGCGTTCGTGGTCGTGGAGGACGCTTTCCCGCGCTCGCCACGCCTCTTCGCGTTGCCTCTGCCACGACTCCATCTCCGACTCCAAGGCGCCCACTTGCCCTTGCAAGGCCGTGTTTTGAGCCACCAGGGAGGCGCTCTGGGAGGACAGGGTGGAGTTTTCCACCTGTGGGGAGGGTGACGTGACGTTAGTTTTTGGGAAAAACAATGGCGTTGGCGGATGGCGGACCTGAAGATGTGCCGTCTGAGTGTGCAGGGCGGAATTTTGCTCCTGCAGCGTGGTGGTGTGTCGCTGTAGCGTGGCCATCTGGTTGTTGAGGGAGCCATTTTGGCTCTCCTGTTGTTTCAGTTGCTCTTTCAGTAGATCTCTTTGGGTTTCAAGCGACGCGTTCTGTTGGAAAATCAGAGGCCAAGACGCCAAAAAATAGCTTTTAGTATACAATCATGGTTGTGTAGCCAAGACTAAATGTAGAAAACAATGGTTCTGTCAAGGAAATAAACAAAAACGTTGGAAAACTTACATTCTTTTCAACGTCAATGAGATGATCTTGAATGCGGAGAAGCTGAGCGGTGGCTGAGCCTCTTTGAACGTCTCCTTCGGCGCCCCCTATGGAGTGGTGCTTTTCTTCTTGAGCCTTTTGTTGATGCAAATTGGACACTTTGTGAAGAGCCTGAAGCAAATAACAAAAACTTGATAGGTTTACACAAATCTCCCTTAACTGTATCATAAATAAGACTATTTCTTTTATATTTTTTTACTTACAGTAGCTAGCTCAGTACGTAGCGTAGCATTGAGGGCGTGGCTTTCTTCCAGTTTCTTCTCCAGACTGGAGATTTTGCCTTCTCTGATCTTCATGGACTGCTGGACCGTTTCTTCCAGCCGGGATTCCAACAGCTTGTACTTGCTAAGGTGAAAAAGGACAAGTCCATTTGGACGTTTTGACTGGCAAAAAAATGGTATGAAAGCTACCTGTCTTCCAGCATATGCTCCTGTTGCAGTAGTCTTTCTCGGTTGAGTCCCACCTTCTCCAGTTCTTGGTTGAGTCTTTCCAGTTCGACACTGTGCTGTTGGACTCTCAATTTCTCGGACACCAACTCCTACAACACACAAAAGTTTTTGTTACGTAAAAGACAAAAATCATATTTAGTAGAGAGAAGTTTAACTTTAAAAATTTGACAGATGGGCGAGGTCAGCACAAGATAGGATACACATAAAAAAGTGCATCCGTTAACAGTACATATGAAACATAAACAGGAAAAAAAGGACTAAAGTATTAACATTACTTATCATTAAAGTCAAAAATATAAAGTACAATGTATAAAGTAATGTATTAGGAAATATTAAAATGTCATTTAAAAAAGATAGAGGGGCTTTAAAACACCAAAAACAAATAAAAGTGGACACAGCTACTGCCACTGGCTTCTGTGTGACGGCCATCTTGGGGAGAAAAAATTAAAAAAAACATTTGGACAACGTAGGCGGGCCGGATTAAAGAGCCTAATGTGGCTCGTGGGCCGTAGTTTGCCCATGCTGGGCTAAATCGTTTCAGAAAATTCGACAAAACAAGTGAGTAACCCTCCAAAATAAAAGCGATTTTTCTCGGAGTCTTACCTCTCTGAGTGTAACCAAAGTTCTCTTGTCAATGGTGGCCTGTTTCTGCAAATCTTTGTTCTCCTTCTCCACCTCTTTGGCTTTAATGGCCGCCTCCTTCAGAACGCTGACCTCCTTCCTCAAATCGAGCCCTTCCTTCTCCAGCATGGTCAACTGACCAACTTTCTCCTCCAGCTCTGCCGCTTGTCCCTCCACCAGCATCTTGGTCCTCCAAGCTTCCTTCTCCAGGTTCTTCCTGGCCTTCTCCGACTGTTCCAGATCCAACGAGATCTTCCTCCTCTCCTGGTCTCCTTCCTCCCGCCTTCTCTGCTCCTGCCTGAGATCTTCCACCTCCTTCTTCAGCTCCTCCTGCCTCCTCCAAGTGTCCCTCTTCTCTCTTTCCACGTCTTCCACTTCTTCTCGTAACTTCTCCCGATCCTCCTCCAGACGTTGGTTCTCCTGATTGAGGGTTGCCAGGTTCCCTTCCAGTCTTTCGGATCGTTTCTTCTCCCCTTGGAGGTCCGTGGTCAGCTCCTCCAGCTTCCTCTGGAGCTCTCGTGATTCCTTCCGGGCCTCCTGATGTTCCTCCTGGCGCTTGGCGAGCAAGGAGGAGGAAGTACGGAGGTTTTCCAAGGAACGACGGAGGTCCAGGTTCTCCTGGGTTAGAAGGCCGTTGTCCGATTCCTGTTTTTTCAGGTTCTGAAGGCCTCGTTGGGCTTCTTCGGCCTCACGTTTCAAACGGTGGACCTCCTGCTCTAGGGAGGAGACTTGTTTCTCCAGGATCTCCGAGTTCTCGCCACATGCCCGCAAAGATGTCACCTAAAGACCAAAAAATGTAAAAAATATTTGACGTCAATCCCTGGGATTGTTGGTGTAAATATAACAGACTTGTTTCCAGGGTGAATGTGATTTATGCAAAAAAAATGATATAAAATGTGCTAATGTAGAATGATTTACATCACAGATGGTCAAAGGTTTGCACTTTGATGGCCTATGTTTGAAATAGGTCCAAAAAAATACGTTTTGAACTGGCTTTTGACAGTTTATACCAGGCAGGGGATGGTTTTGCGGAGGTGAAACAGGCACATACTTAGGTGGAAAAGTTGAGTGGATGGGGGTTGGGTGGGTGTGGGGGGAGGGGGGGTGTTTTAGCCATCAAGCATTGAGCAGCATTCACCGACTGAGCTGACTGACAAACTTGAAGCGACGGGGGGTTGGGCAAAAGAAGCACCTGATGTCAATGCACTGATTGCACTTGCAGGACACTTAGTATTGAGGAAAGCTTTCCTCTATATGAAAAGCTACATTTTGTGGAATAGTTTGAAATGAAAGCCTACTCTTATGGGATGCCACACCTTTACATCAAATTAAATCAAATGTAAAGCCATTATTGTCATCGTACACATCTGAGTATAATAAAATTGGGTGAAATATTATACAAGAAAGGTGCTCTTAAATGAGTCAAAATGGTCAAAAGTTTGCACTTTGATGGCCCACGTTTGAAATAGGTCCCTAAATTTTTTTTGAACTTGCTACTTTGTGTTTTCCCAAGTAATGCAGCAAAGACATAGCTGACAAACTTGAAGCAACGGGGGTTGGGCCACTGTGGGTGAGGAAGGGGGGAGCTTTTAGTTTGAGAAATCCGGCAGGCACCGTCCGAGCTGACAAACTTGAACCAACGGGGGTTGGGCAAGAGAAGCACCTGATGCATATCCACTGATTGCACTCGCAGGACACTTAGTATTGGGGAAAACTTTCCTCTATATGAAAACCAACTTTTTGTGGAATAGTTTGAAATCAAAGCCTACTCTTATGGGATGCGACACCTTTACATCAAATTAAATCAAATCTAAAGCCAATATTGTCATCCTACACAGCTAAGTATAATAAAAATGGGTGAAATATTATACAAGAAATGTGCTCTTAAATGAGTCAAAATGGGTAAAGGTTTGCACTTTGATGGCCAATGTTTGAAATAGGTCAAAAAGTTTTGAACTGGCTACTTTGTGTTTTTCCAAGTAATGCAGCAAAGACATAGCTGACAAACTTGAAGTAACGGGGGTTGGGCCAACAAGGGTGGGGAGGGTAGAGGGTGGAGGGAGGGGGGAGCTTTTGGTTCAAGAAATCTGGCCGGCACCGACCGAGCTGACAAACTTGAAGCAACGGGGGTTGGGCAAAAGAAGCACCTGATGCATATCCACTGATTGCACTCGCAGGACACTTAGTATTGAGGAAAGTTTTGCTCTATATGGAAGTCAACATTTTGTGGAATATTTTGAAAGTCTTATAGGATGTTATGCCTATATATCAAATCAATTTAGCTAAAAAAAAAAAATGAAATGAGAAACTGTGTGTCCCTTACCTCTCTGTGCAAAGCATCCCTGTTCCTCTCCACCCTGGCCATCTCCATTTCGACCTCCCGGCATCTGGCCGCCGTCTCCCTCAGCCGTTCGGCTTCTTCTTTTGAAACTAGCAGTTGCGTTTCCAAACTAGCCGAACGGGCGCTGGCCTCGATGATGCTTTGGTGCAAAAGGCGATTCTCCGCCTCTACTTCGCGGACGCGGCTTTCGCTGTGAGACTGGGCACGCTCGCGAAGCGACGCCATGGCGTCGGAAAGGTGCTGCTTCTCGCTCTCCAGTTCGGAAATCTTGAAACAAAACCAACGTTACAATTTTTGTTGTTGTATAAATGCTATATAAATGATTCTGTGAGCTTACCTTTTGGTCTTTATCTGCTTTTAAAGTGTGGAATTCTCGTTCCAAGGTTTGCTTTTCCTTCAATAAGTCTTCACCGAGAGATTCCATGTCCTGATTGGTCAGTTTTTCTTGGTCCAACAAGCCTTGGAGACGTTCCAACTGCCGGATTTAATTGGGAAAAAAGGATAATTTCATTCATATTTTTTCTTAAAAGACACTCATAATAGTGGTGTGCAGTATAGAAAAAATAATATGGGACAATTTACTTTACAGTAATACTTCGACATATAAGCAATTTGAGATATGGGCAAAATTTTGAGCATTTTTTCAGGGTTTTTCCATGCGAATTATGTCTACTGTATATCAATTTATCATAACATTTACAAAAAATGAGTTAATACTAACATTGAAACAAATTGTGTTGTCTATGTGTATTATATACATTGCTATTTTCCATTGTCTTGCATGCATTACTCACAAGAGATTGTTACAATTGGCTAACTATTGAGTGGACACCCTGGAGGCTGATTGGTGGTACTGCAGACATTTGGAATTCCAAAAAAGTCGGCAAAAATTGGACGCTATCTGCTAGCTTAACGTACATGGTGGGGACCGTGACCGGACGTTTGGTCGCCCGGACGTTTGGTCGCCCGGACGTTTGGTCGCCCGGACGTTTGGTCGCCCGGACGTTTGGTCGCCCGGACGTTTGGTCGCCCGGACGTTTGGTCGCCCGGACGTTTGGTCGCCCGGACGTTTGGTCGCCCGGACGTTTGGTCGCCCGGACGTTTGGTCGCCCGGACGTTTGGTCGCCCGGACGTTTGGTCGCCCGGACGTTTGGTCGCCCGGACGTTTGGTCGCCCGGACGTTTGGTCGCCCGGACGTTTGGTCGCCCGGACGTTTGGTCGCCCGGACGTTTGGTCGCCCGGACGTTTGGTCGCCCGGACGTTTGGTCGCCCAGACGTTTGGATGTTTAAATGAATTTGAATTTTTGAATTTTTACTTTTTTGAAGGTTTTACCTTTTTACTGAGACCCTGGTTCTCTCTGTCCAATTCTTGGCTGTGAAGCTGTTTCTCCTCCAAGTGATGATTCTCCTCTTTTAGTCTTTCAAGAGAGGATTGAAGCTCTTTATTTTCTTTCTCCAGCTTCAAAAGACGACTGGAGACGCACTCGTTCATCTCGTGGACAAAAGATTTCCGGGCTGTGGCGCAAAAAATACAAAAATGGATGAATTAGAAGTGATGGTAAATATAGGGGGGCGTCTGTCTTACTGTCGGAGTTGGCGTTGTCTTGGTTTTTGGCCAGCTGTTCCAATTCCCATCCCAAGTGAGCCGATTCGTTCATACTCTGTTTGTGTCCGATCTCCAGCAACATGTTCTCCTCGATGAGTTCCTCTAGGCGGCGCCGTTCGTTGTCCCTCTCCTGGAAAAATTGAGAACGTTTTATTTTAGGCAAATACATATTTTTTCTCTATTCAGTTTCCCCATTGAAAATTGCACTCGGTAAATGATTGGCAAGTTCAATTTTGACCAGATTCTCACATAACAAATTCCAAGTGAACTACGACCACCTGGCTCCGACCCAAAAAGTCTGTTGAATTCAAAAGGAACTACAATCACTTACCATTTCCAAATCGTTAATTTTAGCCCGTAGCATCAGGTTGTCTTTCTCCATAGCGTGGACTTTCTCACAGCGCCCCCTGGAGACAGACAGTTGTTCCTCCAGCAACACTTTGGTCTCCACTAGCGTCAAGTTGTCATCACGAAGCTCCTGAATGGTCGCAAGGGCGGAGTTAGAACAAATAAAATCTTTATCACAATATGGATATGACCCATTCATAAATAATTGTTCAAAAATTACAAAACAATTATAAAAGCTTCTCCTGCACTCAATTTATAAGAATTAACATGAAAATGCCCTTAATAGCAACAAGTAGTGCTGCAACCTAAAACTTTCCAGCACCAGAATATGTCATTTTTTACGTTAAATGGTAAAGTTTGTGACAAATTGTGTTGGTTTTAAATAAATAAAAAATGCAGTATTACCTCAACTCTGGTCTTATAAAAATGGACGTCATTGAGCTTCTCTTTGCATCGACTCAATTCCGTTTCGAGGCGGTCAACGCGGGCCGCTTTCTCCCTCAAGGAATCCACCTCGTCACGATATACTCGAACAGAACGAGCCTCGCAGGACAGCGATTGGTTCTAAACCAGGAACAAATACAAAAGTTTTATTTACAAACGATAGATATCTTAAAATGTATTCATTTTCAATTTTCAAAAAAAATGTAACCTCTTGTTTAAGTCTCTGAAGCTCCTGGTCCAGATGTTCCGCTTCATGTTTGGAATCCATAAATTGTTCAGTTTTCTCTTCCCTGTGGACACAATAATTACTTCATTGTATCTAGTACATACATACAACTGTACTTTGCTCTATTTGCTATCCGCAATCCTATTGATTCGTTGGTTTGCCGTCAAAATGGCGACTACGAAGGCGGCCAACAAGTTCATATGGAACCTTAAAATGGCCCAAAACCAACAAAAAGTCACTTGGAAGTACCCAAAAATCAGCAGTAGCCATCAAAGTAACAACAACAAAAAATCCTGGAAGGTACCTAAAAATCAATGGAGATCCGGAAAGTACCCTAAAATTGAAGTACTTACAGTTCTTGTCTGTATCGGCGAAGTTTGGCCTTGGTATCGGCCAGCTCCACGGACAAATGGCGTTTTTCTTCTTTGGTGAGGCCGGCCACAGTGGAAACCGAACCGTTGTTATTGACGAGAGCTCCGCCGGTGTTCCCTCGTTCTTGGTTAGCCATTAGCCTTCCCTCTGGATGTAGGCTAGACAGGTAATCCCTCTCCTGGGTCAGATCCACAATGACCTGAAACCAATTCAAAGACTTACTGTACTGACCCGAATGTAAGACGACTACGATTAAAAGATGACCACCTTTTTTTAAGAATCAAGTTTGAAAAAAAAGATTTTTTGAACACCAAATGCATTTTTTACACAAAAATCTGCTTCAAATGATTATAACAATATAACATATAGGCCCGAATATAAGACACCAGGTTTTTTTGCATTGAAATAAGGCTGAAAAAGTATCATTCGTCTTATATTCGGGTTCAAGACATTAGACATTAGACAGCTAGATGGCGCCAGATATGATTAAATTATGGTTAATGCAGTTATTCCAATTTAGTTGATTTAATACAGTATATTGGTTCATTTACATTTACAAAAAAACAGAAGCAATTAATTTGTTATTGCTCTTAAATTTACAGATTTAAATGTTCAACAGATATTTAGACCATTTTGAGGCAAAATAATGTGCCTTTTCTCTTCAAAATATTATTGTAATCATATGTTTTAGATGTACTGGCATTATTTTCTGTATAAAAATTGAAATTGGTGTTCAAAAAGTCTTGAAAAAGAGGAGGTCGTCTTATATTCAGTCCAATACGGTACTGTGCTTTTGGTTTGAAATGAGATGATTCCCCTCTTTTGTCCTTTTTTTTTCTTTTTACCTCACTGGCCTTATCTCTCTCCTCAACCAGATGCTGTAGCGACGTAGCCATGTCACGTGACAACGGTTCCAGTGCTTCCTGAGGCAGCCCCGTGCCTTCCTCCAACCACGAAAGGTCCAGAACATTCTGCTGGTTGTGGGTGACCTGAAAAACACGGCGGCCATTAGTCTCACTCAGGAACTTAGCCAAATAACCCAATTGCTAATGCTAATATCCAACAAAAATCTTTGACTTACTTCTTGAATGTGGGAAACAATGGCGGCCTGGGTTTCAATGTCCAGCAGTTTGATTCTTTCGATCATTTCCTCCTTACGCTCGCACTGGAATTAAACAGATTTTTAACTGCAAGTTATGTAAAGTGGAGGTCAGATTTTAGTTTTTTGTTCATTTAGCGGTAGCGTCTGTTGAGGAAAAGCTATTTGTCATGTTAGGATTTGTCTTTCCTGTCTTTTCATTCAAGGCCTTCTCACAGGCTTTCCTCTTCCTGACTAGACCAAATCGTGTAAAAAAATTGGGAGAGGACAAAATAGTTGGGAAAAACTAAAAAAAAAAGGATATGACAAAAATGTAATAATAAAAAAACTAGGAGGCAAAAACATTTATAGTTTTGTTGCTTCTGCTTGGACTGGATAGTTTTAGGTTGCAGCACTACTTGATACATTTTGAACATTTGTGTGTATGTGTGTGTGTGTGTGTGTGTGTGTGTGTGTGTGTGTGTGTGTGTGTGTGTGTGTGTGTGTGTGTTTGTGTTACCTGGACAGCACAGCCAAGTATCAACAGTAAAAGTCTTTTCAGCTCGTCCATGCTTTTTTCTGGGAATTAGACAAAAAAAGGCATTATTTGAACTAAATGTACTCCATAAAAAGATGGAATATAAATAAACATTTCTCAAATGTGTTTGTTTTACCTGATAAAGGATCACGGGCAATGCAAAGAATATTTGGAAGAGGCATCACTATTAACTGTTGGAGGGTCTCCTGTAAAAGACATATTTAAAAAATATATGTTTATAAACTGATCAGCTGCTTTTGATGGCTATAAATGTACAATTTAATTGCATTATTGAGCTTTTATGAGGGTGTTTTTAAGTATGCAGAAAAAGTAATGCCAGGATAAAACGTGTCATGATGACAAATTGGAGGAAAATATGGATGAATTTAGCAAAATAAATAAATCGTTTGGTATAAAAGGGCGAGTCACAGATATGTTTCAAAATTTGCCTGTTATGTAATAAAGTGTGTTACTCATAGATTAAGGTCAGATACTGCACACATATGCTTTGGTTTAACCAGATGAGACTTGAGAGGAGCTACAGTGAATTATTTTGGGGAAAAAAAATCTAAATAATTGTAATTTTTACACAGCAGCTAAAACTCATGTTTTTAAATCCACTCATTAAAATAAAAGTGACTTTTTAGTATATGTATATGTATATATTTTTTTGAAAGTTGTTTTCAGTGGCATCAATTTACAGTCCTTTTTTTCAAGAGGGACAAAGTGCGGGTAAGGCTGGGAGGTAGCACAATACCCACAGGTACAATTTCACTGCTCTTAAGACTAGGACGTAACTCGATCGCCAAATCGCCCCCCCCCCCCCCCCAAACGGCGTGAATAAAACATGGGCGCTATTCACCAGCTGCTCACTCTTAACGCTTCAACTATCTTATGGCAAAGGGGGTGTCAAAAGTGCGGCCTGCGGTCAGGGAATGGCTCGCTAGGGTGGTCCGATACGGTCACCACTACGATAATCTCATCTAAGGACGAGAATATAGACACATCAGCATCCTAAAATAATATAAAAATATTTTTTCTAACTTTTTAGCATTACTTCTGGAGGACCTCAAGATTTTCTACCAAAAAAATCCAACGCAACAACAATGGCTGGCTCTAAAGGTGACTGTGTAGTTCCGTTTTAAAAAATTGCTAAATTAGCTAAAGTCAATAGCATTTAACATACATAAACCTCTTAGCCAATTATTTTAAAGCCCGTCAGTTAAACCAACAAAATTGCCATCACAATGCTAATGCTAACTATGCTAAATTTGGGTGTGTCTAGAATGTGTCATGGATTATTTTCAACCTACACAAGGAACTAAATTTGGAAATTAACCCTGAGCTACAATTTTACATTAACATGAATCATTAATATGTGCTATTGCAAAATAAAAGTTGAAATGGACACAAGGTCAATAATATATGACGCAAGAGTGGCCTATTTAGCAATGTGGATGGATGCGTGAGGCCAAATCCACAAAGACCAAGTCTTTATGTATCTAATCCAGGATCAATAGGATGGTGGCAAACACCAGGAGTTTTTTTTTTCACATTATGTCGCTTTTTGGAACTCCATTATGTGGACCAAAACGTATTAATATTTAACTTGTTTGGTTAGCATTGAGAGCTTGTCAAAATTATGACTCATCATTAAGCAAAAAAAAAAATAGATAAATCATTTTATGATGGTTTAAATAAACCATTTGGACTCCAAAATTGGCAAAATCTGTTTTTAAGTAAATATTGTTTTAAAAAAATATTTAATTTTATGTGTTTGTCAATTCATTCATTTGCTATTAATGACATTGGCTATAATTTTACATATTTACTATATACCTTATTTTCCCTTTTTTAAATAAATCTAACTAACTCAAGTTTATATTTTTAGAGTCAACTAATATTTTTTTGTTTTTATTTCTTACATTTAAAAAATAATATAAATATTCAAACAAGATGAGGTCAGTTGCATATAAAAATGAATTTTTGCAAAAACGACAGATAAAAAACAACATTTTGAGGTACTTTTAGGCATAAACAAATTGCCTTGAGTGCTTTTCTAAAAATTCTAAATAAAAGTTTAACTTGTTGCTGACACTACGACTTGTAATCTCACTGAACTTTGAGATTTCGACTCTCAACCAAAGAGAAGTGGGCGTGGCTAGACAGGAATAATTTTGGTAAAACTGAATGTCAAAAAACACATTGCATGCCATGTCGGTTTTTACGGGGCCCGTTACACACAATGGCATTCACACACTAGTGTGTGTATGAGGGTGTGGGTGTGGTTTAAAGCTTTGCCCGTGCTATTTTTGTACCCTAAAATAAAAAGATTCAATTTCTCTACATTGTAATTTTGACAAAGCGAGGCTAGAAAAGCGCAATATACCATGAAATGTTCTATTAAAACAAGCAACAGGACTAAGGATTAAAAAAAATAACTAAACACGCCATTTTTATAATTTCATGTAGCGTATTTTGCGGATTATAAAACGCATTTTTTCTTTCTGCTGCAATTTATACTCCGTTGTGATTTTATGTGGGAAATGATTTAAATGATAAAATAAGGTATTCAATTCAAAAGAGAGTGCGCTACTTTCAAAATAAAAGTACGTTAAGACAACCCGCGAAACTTATTGTGAACACGATGTTGCGTTTTGAAATAAATTGTCAGGTTAAGTTAAAATGATGAGTTAAAAATGAAAACTTTGTTTTTTTTTGCATGTCAATTGCTGAAAAAAACAATGTTTGCTTTTATTTTTGTAGTTTGGACTCAAAATACGTCTTCAATTGTTTGGCAGCTATTGTTCTCATGTTTGTTTGGCTGTGATTAAATCAGGGGATTTTTTTTTATACTGTGTGCTTGTGATTGGTCGCCATTGCATACCTGGTAGTACGTCCTTATATGTCTTGTGAGAAGGGTCAAATTGTGCAGGCGAAGAGACGCATCGTTGTTCACATTCTTGTTTAGCCTCTGGTTGTTTGGGCCCGGGTCGCTATGGAAACAAAAACACACACCCAGAGGGGTTAGGATTTATGCCTGCTACGCCTATTAAAAAACAAGGATCAATAGAAATAAGACCCTTTGTGCAGAATTAGGATTTATAGTATTACACGTCACCCCGTGCCGATCTCATTTGCATATGAATATGAACGCCGTGTCTAAGTGTTTTAAGCGTGAAAACTTGCCTCAACTAGCCTTGGCAGACATGGCTTTTTTACTTTTAGATCCGGACTTACTGAAAGAAATATCCCTTCCCTGGAGGCGGGGTTTAACGCCAAATGCGTTGGCGGCCAATCGCGGGCGGGGCTTTCAAAGAAAAACAAGCAACCGCCAAACCAAGGCCAAATCTCACATAGTTCAAAATCCTGAAATATCTTGCAGTACCTGACATTGCCACTAGGGCCAGTTCATTACAGTTTACTCATTTGTGGCCATTGATGTCTAGTTTATTTTGACTGAGAGGAGCGAATGATTGGACGCCGTCAATGGCGCTGAGAGACGAGTTGGATTTGACTTTTGGACTTTTTGGGGTACTTTTGGGCAATTTTGGCTCATTTTCTGTTGTTTTTTTAAGTTTTAGATGACTTGGAGGACATTCCATGTCGCTAAAGCTAGCTTCTGGATCCTATATCCCCCTATATAGAACCCCCCCACCCTTCTTTAACCCACTTTCTCATCTATACTACACTCCAGAACCTAAATCCCCAGGGGGCGGAGCCAGTCAGCCCTAGGGCATTCAATGAGCAGAGAACAATAGCATTATTAGGACGTCTCTGAAAACAATGAAGACGGATATATGAACATGTGGTATTATTGGGGACGCGGGAATATCGAGGGCTGGGGGTGTCGGAGTCCATGTGGTGAGACTCACACTAGACGTCAACCGATAAGATAAAAAAATGGAGTTAAGAGTTTATAAATGTATGTATCCAAAATTCAATTGAATAATTAAAGATGTATTATATGGCAGTATATAGATATGTTGATTTAAATTAGCCTGTGTGGTGACAGATTTCTTTTCAAAATTGCACAGCAGTGTTTCGACAAAAAATTTGGAACAAGGCAGTGCGGATGTGGTTGTTGAAAGATGGCGCTCATTGACTATATCCTGTTCACCCGCAGGCAAGTCAAGTGAAAACGAGGTTTACCTACATTTGTGTCATAATCTTGTGCAGGAAGACGCCGTCCACAAGCTCCACGAACATGTTGACACGCTCCTCCGAGGCTACGTTGTCGCACGAGCCCAGTGGACCCAACGTCCGCACCTAAAAGGAGACATAATAAAGCACCAAATTAATATACAGCAATCCTAAAAGTCAGAAATATTAGTAACAAGTATTAGTCGATATTTTGAGAGATTTACATTTGATTATAAACATGCATTTGGCTATGAATTTTGTTGACGCTGGATAGTTTTAGGTTGCAGCACTATTTGATGCATGTAATCTTTATAGCATGTCATTTATATATTCGATACATATTTCCATAGATTAAAATTCAATTATAAATATGCATGTTGCTATGAATTCTGTTTGGTGCTGTATAGTTTTAGGTTGCAGCATTATTTGAAGCATATGCTAACCTTTTAATAGTGTTTCACTTCAAAAACAACAGTATCAGAATCACCAAATAATTAAAAACTACCAAAAAATAATGAAAAAAATCGTGAAATTAGATTTTTCTCTACAGCACTACAGTACAGCGATAGTTATACATTTAAATTCGGTTTGGATTGGACGTCTATAACCGTCAATGACAGTAAACATAATACTTTTTAGCAATACAAGAGAAATACACTTAATGTGAAAGCGACTATGACTTTTCATGGCAGTGAATGGGTTCACATTAAGCCTTGACTTGTTGTTTTGGTCATGTTTTCTTAAAAAATAGTGACTTTAGATAGATGTGGGTGCACCATGGTTGACCCCAAGAAATTGTGACATACCCACAAGACGAGTGGCGACTCCAAAAAGGCTGCCAGCAGCTCGGAAAGAGTCCCGTCCATGTTTCCTTGGCCTGATTACCCGTCAATCAGCGAGTCGAAGCCGGCCGCAGGGCAGAACAAAGCCTCCGCGAGGGAGGCATCGACCTCCCCGGATGAGCTTTCTCTCTCACTCCCTATTGTTTCTTCGCCTTGTCCCACTTCCCCGAGCGCATGGTTTCGTACTCCAAACTCCTCAAAAGCAGCTCAACATAGTTGCATAAAATCCGCAAAGCATTCCCGGTAGTCAAAGTAGCGAAAAATGCCGATTATTCCACGTCTCCGGGGGAGAAACACTTGATCCAAACTTCGCTTGAACAGTTGCTAGCGTTGTCAAGGATACACGACTCCGGCTGTAAAAAAAAGAAAGAAAAAGCGGAGAATATTGACATAAATACAAGTAAACACGTGGATTTGTTGTTTGTTTTTGTGGAAGTTTGATCACACGCACCTTGTTCGAATACACTGCACACAAACCAAAATGAGAGGAAAGCGGGGAACGCTAGGAGAAATTTGACAGACAAGAGTTTCGTCCAATCAGATCAAAGGAAATGGACAAAGCCCGCCTTTTGAAAATCATTAACCAATGACTAGTTCAAATTTGTAAGCGCTTTCACTGGAAATGGCGTCACTACTAACAAAAACATCCAATTCGTTTAAAAGTTTACAAGTGCATTTAAAAACATTCAATTCGTTTAAAAGTTTATAAGTGCATTTTTTTTAAACGTTAGAGTGAGTACTTATGGTTGAATTGAAAATTTATTTATCTATTGTCGGTAAATGTTAGTTAACACCAACTTTATGGATTGAAAAACTGTTAATGGGTACATAAAACTTTATTTAAACGTTCAGTTTCTATCTCATATTATTTGAATATGTTTAAAAAGTTTCAACTTTGGAGTAGTATTTAAAAAAATACAATTTGCGATACTTCAATAAAAACAAAAATCAATGTTTGTTGTTTGTTTTTGTTAAATAAAAAGTTTTTATACTAGCCAAAACCCTCCCAGCTTTATAACTGGTTAACGTCCAATTAATTTGACCCTCCAACTTTAAAATTATTGGGCATAAGAAAATGCATAAATATCTTCTCTTACTTTGAGTATTGACACTTATTGCATAGAAATATCGTATTAAAAGTGCTATAGTTTTAACAACCTTAATTTAAAAAATAACTAACGGTCAACAAACAAAAGTCAAACCTTTTCGCTACTTTTTGCTCGTCTTGCAGGTGTTCAGGAGCGCCCTCTAACGCAAAACTGTTATCATTACATTCTCGAATCCTGTGGATGAAACAAAGATATCTGACATGTCAATCAATTCTATTGATTAAAGCTTAAATAAACCCTAAGACTGAAAAGAATGAGATAAAAATAGAAAACAGGGATATTTTTTTCCAAATCAATCATCTATTTATTTGTTCATTGTGAATAACAATAGAAATAAGACAGCTTTTTTTTCCTTCAGGAGGCGCTCTCCAAATAAGTGGTTATTAATTACCTTTAAATTCAATGTAGTAGTTAAAAACCCAGCACGCCACGCTCCCTTTTCCATCCAAAAGGCATGGTGGTGAAACCTGTCCTCCTATTGGTGCACGTTGAACCTGAATAGATCTATTTTCAATATTACAAATATATAAATGCACTACACGGTGATAACAGCGATATCCTGTCAGGTCATTTTAATACTTCATTGTCCCAAAAAAAGACATTTTCATCCTCTCACATACACACAAACAAAAAATAAATCATTTTGGCAACTAATGGCCTTTCTTACCGTTATTTTTATAGGCTTTCACTCCTGAAGACTCAGGTCAGAGGTCATTTATCGGATATTGTGATCAGAAGGGACAGAATGAAAGGTTAAAAGATCAAGAAATACATAAAACAGTTTTTTTAACGTTAACTGTAGTGAATAATTTTGTATTTCTACTTACCGTTTGCGTGTATTATAATATTTTCACATTTACTACCCTAATAGGCATCACAGTCAGTAATTGGTTGTGAAATTAAAAAGAAAAATAGGCACGTCTATGTCGATTTTTTTGCGGCTGTGTGAAGCAAAACAAAAAAAGTCATTTTCATAATTTATATTTTCGATTTTGAAGGTTGAAATGGTGAAAGGATTTTAAAAAAATGAATGCATGCATACAAACGTTGTAGGTCCATGTTTTGGAATGACTACAGTGTCAAAAACACCCCCAAAAAAAACCCACGTGCGACTTCTTGAGTGCAAAATAGTTCAAAATCTGTCAAATGTTCATTAATGATTTGATCTGTGCGACGTCAATCATGTAAATAAACATCTATTTTTTTTAATAGTACTCATGACAACAGACTAAAGTCACCGTTATTTAAAAAAAAATCAATCTGACATCTACTATAAAAAAGAAAAAAACATTTTTTAGATGTTTCTAAAAACGATATGATTGGAATGTGAATGAATCAGTGGAGGTAGAAAGTTATGCGAGTAGATATCAGCCTGAAAATGGACTTGTCCTAAAACATATTTATCCAAAAGTGACCTTAAAATCTTGTTGTCAATGAGTAGAAATCACATACTAACATCCAGTGCTTACTAATTGCATTTGAGCATCGCCACCACCTAACGGTCTAATAAATTCATTTTCTTTTTATCATTTTTGATTGAAATTGAACCCAAAATTAACTTATAAAATACTTTTTTTTCCAATAGTGTCAACTAGCGTCGTAGGGAATTACACTGTTGGTATAGAATTTTTTTTAAAGAAAAAAACTAAGATAGATTCCATCCTCGGGTTGCGCAATCCAAGATGGCTGCCAGCTAAGCACGCTAATATCAGTTTTTGTTGTTGTTGTTGTTTTTTGTTTTTTGTTTTTTAAATGTATCGGTACAGGATTTCCGACACTTTTGAGCGTTATTTGGAGTTTAAAAATTACGGGAAAGGAAAAAAAATCGATTTATTTTGGTAATTGTGGCTTAAATAAAGGTGGTGAAGTGTCAAATTTAGGTGGGGGTGTTAACGTAGCCAGGAACAAGGTACCCACTGGGGTTCCGTGTCTAGTTTGTTGATGAGTCTCAGCAACTCGGCGTAGGCCTTATCCTGGTCGGTGTTGACGATGATGGCGTCGAAAGCGTGACCCCAGGTCTGCTCCATCTCCCTGGCCCGTTCGATAATGTCCCGTAATTCCTCGGGCTGTCCGGGTCCGCAAAGAAATCAGGGTGAGGGGCGAATGAGATAAATAAACTAAAAAGAAAAGGTCGGGTGTCGGGCGGAATCGGACCTTAGGGTTCTTGTTGTCCTTAGCCAATAGGGCTCGGAGTCTTTCCTGGGAAGGCGGGGCTATGAAGATGATGTAGGGTTTTAAGTCGGAACTCCTCAGTGCTTTGAGGGCCTAGAAATTCAGGTCAGGGGTCAAACTTAAGTCCAAAATTAAAGATGTCCTTTAAAGATTTACGTATAAGCAGGGGCATGTTAACGTTCACTTTAATTTTTCATGTAAATCATGCTGTAAAATATAAAAAAAACATAAGAGCTACTGCCAATATTGGTTAAGGGTGCTTAAACTTTTTTAGTTGAAAGATCTACTTTTTAAGGAGGCAAGTTTAGGGGGATGTAC
The DNA here is from genome assembly GCF_051989575.1 of Stigmatopora nigra. NCBI lineage: Eukaryota > Metazoa > Chordata > Actinopteri > Syngnathiformes > Syngnathidae > Stigmatopora > Stigmatopora nigra. The sequence goes on from NC_135520.1 coordinate 1,045,411, forward strand.
AAAAATTTTTTTTGGAAGAATTTAGAGACTGACCTGAGTTTGAAGACAGAGCAAACATATTTTTCCAGTGTTGATGACCTGTCTTACGGAATCTGTGCTGGTGCCGTAAAGATTCTTCTCAAACTCGCGGGAGTCCATTAGCTTGCCTGAGGAACATATGTAATAATGAAATATAAACAAAACAAAAAAATTCCCCTAGAAAAAAAACTACAATGTTGTGAAGCCGTGATAATCGAGGGATTACTGTTTTATGCAAGGATTTTTTTAAATAAATGGATTAAAAGACCCAAGTATTACAGTTTTTAGATCTAAAACAATGTTAATTTTAGCATTTAAAAAAAAATAGATTTTACAAAATTATTTTTGAACTAAAAACAGAAAAAAATGGATTAAAAATTACAATTATTGATTTAAAAGGGGGAAAATCAGGAAATTGAATTTACATTAATACTCTTCATTTTAATTTAATCCTAAAACAGAAAGTCATATTTGATTTTCCCGGGCCACACAAAATGTTGCGGTGGGCCACATTTGGCCCCCGGACCGCCACTTTGACACACATGACTTAAACAATTTCTAGTCTTACCGGCGGCCAGCTCTGTCTCAAACGTCTGGCGTGTAACAAAATGGTAATCTCGACCACCGAGTTCCACGTCTCGCTGTCCTCGGGTGGTATCTGCAAAAAACGCGGGTTTAGCGCAAGGTACGCTTTAACACGACGTGTTTATTTTGACGTCTTACGAGGGACGGCGCCGGCAAAGCGTTCGGGTTGATGATTCAGAAGTCTCTGTCGAAGCTCCGCCTGCCCGCAGCTGGTTGGCCCGATCAAGGCGATGGGCCGCTTCCTATTGGCCGGCTGGTGGTAGAGGGCCATCTCCTCGTAGGTGAGAACCTCTTCTTCAATTTCTAGGTGGAGTGGGTTGCCAGATAAGAGCGTTTTTATGCGTGACAGAAAAAAAAACGAATGGAGATTGTACCCTCGTTTCGCTGCGTGTTGTATTGCTTCTTCCTCTTCTTCTTGTTTTTTTTGCCGCACCACAACTTCCCTGAAAAGAGACATTATTAGCTTCATATTGGACACTTTAATGGGAAATTTAACCCTTTGCTAAAGGCCTCCACTTAGTCCACAATGCCATATATTTAATAGGTTTAAAATGTGTCTATAAACCACTTTATAATTTGTTTTTCCATGAGTACAGACCTGATTTTTCAGGTTCTTTGTCCTCTTCTATTGTCTGTTTCATGGCTTCTCGCTGCTGCTGGAAACTTTTTCCTTTAAAAGAAAAAAAATACACATGAATAAAGAGCTGTTGCTCTAGGATGCGAGAAAAAAAAAGTTGGAGTACCCCCGGGAAAGACTAGCGTCTTTGGACTCCTAAGGACACAGAAAATAAAAATGAAAATACCTGGTACTAATCCAGCAAGAGGTTGATTATCTTCATCCCCGTCTCGATAGGCTTGCCACCAATTGGGGTCCGACTGGCTGATGATGTGGAGAATATCTCCTTTCTGGAAGGACAAGCCCAACTCTCGACATGGGACGTAGGGGTCGTCCGAGGGGTCGTAGTCAAAATGGGCTTTCACGTGAACCTAAAAGAATTCAAATAAAATAAGATAAAATAATATATGCTAAAATAAGACAAGCTAAACTAAGCTAAAATAAACTATGCTAAGATAAACTAAGCTAAAATAAACTATGCTAAGATAAACTAAGCTAAAATAAACTATGCTAAGATAAACTAAGTTAAAATAATATAAACTATGCTAAGAAAAACTAAGCTAAAATAATATAAACTATGCTAAAATAAACTATGCTAAGATAAACTATGCTAAGATAAACTAAGCTAAAATAAGATAAACTAAGATAAGCAAAGATGAGATGAGATCAACTAAGATAAACTAAAATATGCTAAATTAAGATAAACTAAGATAAGCAAAGATAAGGTAAAATAAACTAAATTCAAAATAAAATAATCTAAGATAAACTAAAATCATCTAAAATAAACTAAAATAATCTAATGTAAAATAAAATAATCTAATGTAAAATAAAATAATCCAATCAGATCTAATCTAATTTGCCCGTAGGTACGAATCTGAGCGTGAATGGTTGATTGACCCTAATGAGGATGAAGCGGTTTGTAAAAAATGAGATATTTGCTTTGAGCTTTTGAAGACATGCAAGAGAGAGAGAGGCTAGGTATGATCAGGGTAGGAAAAGGAGGGGTTTTGTGTGGAAAAAAGTGACGTCAATGGGTACAAAATGAGTTGACATGACAGACTGTGGAAGATAAATGGGTTGAAGGGTTTTTGTTTGAACGGTTTTCAAGTGTCGACCTTAGCGGGCGCGCTTTGGCCACTTACCACATTCTCTTTGACTGGCGGAGCTTTGCGAGGAGTGCTCGGAATGAGAACAAAGGTCAAGAGGCCGTGCATGTCTGCCTGACAAAACAAGGAAGACATTTTGCACGTTAGCTCTGACGTTATAGCCTAAAATGATTGGTCCCACTGCTAGCATAAACCTTGACTAAACCTGTAATGTAGAAACAGTGTAAATGTGTCAGGTTTCTTACTAGAATGTCAAAGACTTGGTTGACATCTTTCCCTTTAATTTCAATGCCATTAATTTCCAATATTTCGTCTCCTTCTGTTAAAAGTCCGCTTCGTTCCGCCGCTCCTCCTCGGACGATCCGACTGATGATCACGCTCTCCATTTCGTTGCGGACCGTCGCCCCCTGCGGACACATCGGATCGTTAAAGAGAATGAATAAAATGAGCAAAAATTGGATAGAAAATGCTCGATATAAAAAAAAAAGATGGTTATCATTTGGAAGCTATGCTACTAGCTACATGAAAAATACATTGACACTTTACTTTCATTCAGTTAATGAGATCATATATGAAAATGATTTTCGTATTAATGACTTAATCTTACCAGTGGTACGTCTCGGGCCTTTTCGATATGAACGATTTTTACAGTCTCTCCTCCCATTTGTGTCAACATCTCCGTTTGACTGGTCACTTCTTCCACTTCCATTTCTTTCTCCGCAATGCCGTCGTGTGCCAGAAGCATGGACTGTAGTACAAAAACAGACGTCAAAATACAAATATCTCAATTTATACTCTGTCAAATGATTCTCTACATTTAAGGACGTCTTCACCTGGACGTGGATGTCGGATAGGATACTGCCCAGTTCGAGTCCTTCTTTGTTGGGGCTTGTTTGGCAGAGATTTCGCACCTGAATCAACGACAAAATCCAACAAAAAAAAATATAATAGCGTATTTGCTTCGCAGTTCTGAGGTCGAGGGTTCAATCCCAGGTTGGTCCTCACCAGTGTGGAGTTTGCATGTTCTACCCGGGAAAAAAAACATGCATGCTAGGCTAATTGAAACCTAAATTGTCCCTGGTTATTTGCTTGTTGGTTTCATTGTGTACTACGATTGGTTGGCTACCAGGAGAGGCTCCAGCACCCCCTGCGACCCAAAGAAGGATAAGCTATGGATAAGATTTGAGTGAAACTCAATTAAATGGTAAGATTTGCTATAAACTAGACTTAGAGTGGTGTTTTGACTCAAAATGGGGAGTTTTAAAGCCTTAAGTTTAATAGATACAGTGTGGCTGGGTGGGTGGGTTTTGTGTGGGTTTTTTTTATTATCCATGTTACCTCCAGTGCAAGCTGCAGGGCCTGCTGTGTTTGTGGGTATGGCGGCGAGGGTCTGTGCATACTGTTGGCCACGGCATTGTGGATCTTAAGTGCAGACTGGAAATCGGACTAGAAACAAAGATTGGGAATATTTAGTGAGAGAAAAATGTAAGGACAGAAACAGGGTTCAAAACACAATGGAGTTCTTCAGCTATGTCTTTTTTGTTTTAAGTTGACGGGGAAGTTTGAGTTTACAGTGGTAGACTTTACAGTACTCACGTCGACTGGAATCAATGCAGCGAAATAGAAGAAAAACAGCAAAAAGAAAGCTGAGATTATGCCGAATTTGTCTTCTTGGTTTTATTGGGTAGCACAAAACAGGCTAAATTTATAGGGAAATTACTTTCTAAATGTACTGGTCATATTTTGGGTTAATATGCGTGGATGCTAACCATGTCAAAAGGCATTGAGGGGGGTAAATCTATGTAAAATGTGTCCGTGTTTGAATAACAAGGGATTATTTACAGCTTTAAAAACGTTTTCAGAACACACGTTACGAAATGAAGGTGTTCAATATCAAAGGAAAGACTTGGCAAGAAATGTGAACGGTCTTTTGCCTTGGCACCACTTTGATAATTGTTGAAATGAATGAATTATGCTAAAGTGTTACCTTGTTTAGTAGTGCAAGAACCAGCTCGACGTCACTCTGACTTTGCTGGTCGGACAAACAGCCGCGGACTTGTTTCAGCGACAGCAGCAACTCCTCCAACTCTGCAGGAGCAAAAGAGTTTTTAATCCATTTTATGCCAGATACGGTTAAATTCAATTCATAGCCATCAAAATAAATCTTGTTAAGCTTTTTATCTATCTATCTTTTCCCTATTTTGAAATAAATGACCATATCAACCACATCATCTCTATGGCGTTTCGTGTCTTATGTCTAATTTATGCACATATAAGCCTTACTCTGGATTCCATCACTGTTATTTTGAGCGACAAATACCTGCCAAAAAAATCTGGGTACTAGTAGACAAATTTGAACAAATTGTCCATTTTTTCCACCCAATTTTGTACTGAAAAGCAATGCTTATGTAAACAAAACAGTCCCATTTAAGCCATTTAATGAAGTGGCTTGGTTGGAGGCTCTCATTTCTATCTCTCTCTCTCTCTCCCTCCCTTTGGAATTCCCTCCCACAAGTTCTTCCCTGCATTCCTTTCCCTCCGAGCTTAGCTTCCACTTCTACGGGCCACGCTCTTCTTTCACCCCCCTATGCTAACGATTGACCCGATGTCGACGTTAGGTATGGAGATACGGTACCGAGTGAAGTGTGCCGATTGCCCGGCAGCGGTTGCTGCGACGGCCAAGTGTCCTGCAGGAATGTGGGGTTGTCGATGCCAACGTGGGGATTCTGGGAAAGTTGCTTGAGCCTGAGTGAGGCGTTCAGATCCAGCTGCCGACCCTCCTCCTCACGGCGCCGACGTAGGTCCTCCTGGCGTAACGAAAAGAACAAAATTGGCCATTCTGCTTCTTCTTCTTCAAGCGTTTTGACTTATTTTTTTACCTGGTGTTGTCTTATTCTCTCCAACTGGGCGGATCTCCGGACCGGTAGAGTCCGGCTCCCGAGCTCTCCCGGGCAGTCGACGGCCATTTCCCTAGGTTGCTGTCCGACCCTGGCTGCTTCTTCATCTCCTCCTCCTCTTCCTCCGCCCTCGCCAGCAACATGGCCGTTCAGATGAGATGTTGTCATCCCTCAAAGTTTTTTTGGGGGGTAGTGTAGATTACCAAATGAAGGTTTTCGAAGGGGGTGGCTCGATAAACGAGGCGGCCATGATATGTTCGTCTGTGGAGAAAGGAGATGCAATTGAATTATGGGTAATTTCACTGTTATAATTATTGCAGTAGCCTTATGTTACCCAAAAAATAGCAAAAAAAAAAACAGACATTTTTTTTAAATTAATCCGAAATCAAAAACCAACATAAGTAGTAATAGCAAAATACTGAATAACATGCTAAATGGGCATCTGCTAATGTAGCATTTCTAGAAGAAATGCTTAAAAAAAACACAATATACCAAGCGGAGTGGTTAAAAAAAAATACACAATTCTCACTTGGGTTTGGGTCAGGGGAAACATGTAATTAAAGAATCAATTGATTGCCTTATGACAACACGCCATTGCATTTCCCTTTCAATCTGCTGCATCGCTACCAATTACGAGCTAAAATACACAAATTAAAATGGCTGAATAGAAATTGATGACTAATCTGTGACATTAACTACAATCTCCGGACAGGCCATTTTTTGTGTATTTGCAAACACCAGGAGAACGTCCGGTTGGCATGTTACTGGGATCCCACGGTGCGCCAGCGAGGAATTCCAGGCAGTCCCGGGGACTAAATTCCAACGCGTGGGGGGGGGAGGCAGGAAGTGTGTGTGATGAACACACACTGCCGTTATAGTATATACAGTAATCCCTCGGATATTGCAGTTAATGTAGTCCAAACATGGCCATGATAATTGAAAAATTGCAGAGTGGGGTCACCTCTATTCTAACTACCTATTTTTTTCTTAAGTACTGAGTTGCAAGAGTGGCTTCCGCAAGGAATTTCACATTTTTATGAACATTAAAATAAATATATATATTTTTTTTTTTCAAAATATGAAATTTAAATTTTTTTAGGGGGTTAGGAAGTCGGGATGCGTCTTCAGATAGTGGTGGGAGTATCCCTACTTTATGGCTTTCAGATCCAGTTTAGCTGGAAAAGCCAGTCATTGTTAAAGTTACCTGCTGACTTAACAAAATTGACCAAACAATTTCCACTAAATGACTAAAATAACAAAATGAGCTTTAAACAACATCAATCACCTTTGAAAATGTTCAAAAAAAATTGAGGAACCAAGCCAATGGGGAGGGAGATACAGTAAAACATAGAGTAACATAGAGATAGAGTAAAACATAGAACATATTTCAATGTTCAACATTTTACACATGTTGGCCATTTTGTGCCGAGAAGGATTCCAAATCTGCAAGTGTGTACTCTGTAGTTGAAAAGCAGTAAGAGTGCCAAACTTTATCATGTGCGCGAGTATAAACACACACACACACACACACTAAAAAAAAAAACCACTGTACAACCCTGTACCAAGCAAAAAGTTAGTGAGGTCACATACAGTATGAAGGCACAGAAAAGTTAGGTTGCCGTTGAATTTTTGGGGGAGAACATTAAGATAATAAATGGCTATATTGTGTAAAAGCTAAGTGGAAATGGCAAGGCGCAACAAAGTGAGCAAAACTGTAAACAAGAGCAATCCAATGTTGGATAGTTGGCGTATTTTCATTCATCATACGTGGCCTCATTTTCAGGCCGACGGGTCAACGAGAGAGTGACGATGAGAATGAGCGTACATTCCGGGGAACAGAGGACTTGTGTGTTGGCCTGGCTCGAGGCCCATCTGCTTATAATTGCTATCGAAGCTAACCGGCTGCCATTGACAGTTATAGATGTCCAATGCATTTACAAGTGGGAGAGTTGACGAGAGGTTAGTAGCTTGCCTTAACTCAACCGTATCTCATTTGAAAATATTCACTGTTGTGATAGTCAAACAAAAAGATATGTATCATTTAAATTAGTATAATAGTTTTCAATCCTTAAAGGGACAGTGGATAGCTATTCAAAAGTTGACACTTTAACCACTAATATAGGGCAAATGACTAGTTTTGTTATTTATTTAAAAAACTCTACACAAATATTAGTAATTACTATTATTATTAATCAAGACGGCATTTATCATTGTTAACATGTCAATTGATACTAAATTATCCATTAAAAGACAAATATACATTCTGTGGTTAGCCCAAAGTAACCCTCAAACGTAGATAAGTTTTTCGATCATAGTATTTAACTCATTGCATGCCATTAAAGACGATGAACGTCCAATTCAAAATGTGGGACTTACCTGGCTTGAGTTCTCATCTTTCATGTTTTAAAAAAAAGTTTTTAAATAATACTACACTGATTTGTTTCCGTTTGTATCGTTATAAACCAAGTGGAATGCATTGCTCAGGGGCAACACTCATTCGCCCACCTATTCCATAGACCGTGACTTCGCTAAATTAAACTCTTATATACATTTACCGTCTCTCCACAGTGTAAAAATAAACTTTATATTAAACGTAATTCTCGTACATTTGGGTAGGGCGCGGTGACAGCTAACTAAAGGACTTAGTTACAAAATCAACAGTTACGTTTTTCTCAGAAAAATATTTACGAATAAACGCTAATGATCATTTAATTGGCGTTCCCGAGTTATAAAATTACGACGAAAAGGCAAAATGAACGAACCGAGCGTATTTTCTTCCTGAGTTACGGTGACCGGGCTAACGTTAGCAGCTAACTAGCTAGCTCTTTCGCTCCTTACGGCTACCTGTTGACAACAAAGCCACTTCTCCGATACGGAAAAACTTTCAAACTCACGTTGTTGCCTGGAGGTCCCAAGTTCTTCTCTAGACTTTCCTTTTTACGGATTTACACCTAGCAGTTGTATTTCTAGGTTTATGGCGACAGGATGTCAAAGTTTGGCTCTGACAAGTTTATTACTCGATTATTCTACTCAGCGGTGCAGACGTCTCCCGGCCTCCTCCTCCTCGCATAGCTCTTTCACCCACACGCGTCATCGTTTTTCAATTGGGCGGAGCCAAAGAGAAGCCCCACTCCAAGGGCGAATATGATTGGATACAGTAAACTTCGGCCTGGCCAATCAAATAACCCCTTGCTAACTCACGTCTAGGGTTGCCAAATCAATAAGTCAGCATTGACTACAACCCTCCCGTTCAAACTAAAATGTTTCCAAAATTCAGCATGAAAAAAGGGGTCAATTATTTATTCTTGTATTTTCCGAATAGAAAGTAACTTTAGAAAATAGATGTGATTATATTTTTAAATGATAAAATAAAATACAGTATTTAAAGCTAGAGTCTCTTTCTATTCTGACTGTGGTTTGCCTATGACTGTCAAACTAGCCAAAAAGTTAATGGGGGTCTTTGATGTCAAAATGGACGTGTTTAAGGTTAGCCCAACATAAGGAAATGAAATGGGATGGTGATTACAAATTGGGGTCAACATGGGTTAACTTCCTTCCTGCTTTATACTTGTAATTGTATACCTACCTGAATATTTCAGTGGGTTGCTGATGTCATACGTTGTATAAAAAGTGCTTTTTCGACATCAATTTCATCACTGGACATCGACACCATGGCGAGCATCCTCTACCTGCATCTGGCTGTCCTTCTCTCCACCATCATGGTCCTCTACGCGTCCACCGGTGAGGACGTCTCCGTGGAGACCCGCTCGCTGGATTTCGCCTCCAAAAGCCAGCAGGAGAAGGACCTGGTAGGACAACGTTTGGGTGTGAGCGTATAAAAACAAACGATAGCTTGTTGCTAATAGCGTGTGTTTTGATGCCTTTGACCCAGATTGATGCTTTACAAGAAGTTCTGGAGAAACTGAGGAACAAGGAGATGCCTTCAGAGAAAAAGCTGGGCTGGCTGCCCTCCGTAAGTTCACTTTTTTCATTTTATGTGGCTTTTATTTGGGTGTGAAGGATGGGGGGGAATGGTGAATCTTATTTGACTAATTACCAGTATAGTTTATCATTTTAATTTGTTATCTTTTTTTCTTTTCCTTTCCAGTGTGACGCCGGAGAGCCTTGCGCTTTACGTAAAGGTTCCCGTATCGGCACGCTATGCGGGTGTCCACGTGGGACGTCCTGTAACTTTTACGTCCTCAAGTGCTTGTGAAAGAAGGAAAAAATTAAAATCATGTCATAAAGTTTGTTGTCAAATGTGACTGTTGTAATCGTGTCGTGGGAATGCCGTGTTTTTGTTTAAAACCTCAGTCAAATGTAAGAGAATGTAGGTGGGACTCAAGCTTCTTGTGAGGGACAATAAAACATGGAGGGGCCAGAATTTGGACACCACTATTTTATACGGTATTTTTGACCCATTATTTATATATTATAACAGAATATGAGTTAGAATTTTCAAATTTGTCAAATTTAAAATTAAAAAATTGAAATATTGTTTAAAATTATCTTTTTTTTTTTTACATATTCAAATTTTTACTCGGAGTTGTCCATACTGTCTTCGCATAGTTATCTTTTTCAGATTTTTGATCAACTTTAGCTTTTCCAATCATTCATTTCAATTCATTTGGCAATGGTTACTTCAGGGACATCATGTAATTTGTAGCAATATTTCCACATCGTATTTTTAAGGGGGAAAAAATGAAGCATATACCAGCAAAATAGTTTTGAAGTCCAAATATTCCGTCATGGCGCATTTTGAAGGCTGATGCTGTCTCGGTGACGTCACTCGGGCATCCAACATGGCGTCCAACTGCCGGCTGCAGGAGGAGAAAGAGGAGAAAGAGGAGGAGATGAGGAGAAAGCAACAGCAGGACACCGAATGTCCCCGTGTCCTCGTCGGACGCCAAAACATACCCGCATAGGTACGTCAACTCTGTTATATTTTCATACCATTTAAAATATGTCGGTTGCGACAAACGAGGATTTCCATTTCATAGCATGCCATCATTTTAAAAAAGCATTTTCTTAAAGAGCACCCGCTCTAATAACAACAAGACATTGCGATATGTTATTAAAAGACGTCGTAATCCTATTGTGCGCGTGCACGTGCCCATCGCTTGCAATGTGCACGACGCAGGCGATTCGTGAGCATCTCAGGGTCATTAGATTAGGTACACGCAATGGAAGATTTCTATGGGGCCACCTTGACATACGAGTTCAACTCACGCTCAGAATTCAAAACATGTTCTGCCATTCAAGTCACTTAAAATGTAATGAAGACATTATATAACCTCTGCCAGCTATAAAAATCTCATTTTATGCAAAAAAAATATATATATATATATCATTTTTAATCTTACTAAAAACAAATCTTATGTAATATACTTTTTTATAGGATTTCCGCCAATGCTTTATAAGCCTGGTGAGCTGCCATGTTTTTCTTCAGGTAAACAAGTACAAGACAAATTATTAAGAATAATAATATAAATAATAAGTGGTGATACGTTCCAAAGCAAAATGGTGGCATCTTCTGGTCGAATTTTCAACAATCTGACATTGCACGGATTTGTATTTTAAAGGCATGCCCATAAAAAACATGTCCAGAATAAAGTAGTTGAAATATTTGGAATTCAGTTATGAATGGAATTGGAAATGAGAGCGCCCGCCCGCCGGCCCGCCGAGGTCAACGGCGGCGAAGAAGGCCTTGGCGGTCCGCCACTGGCTGTCGTCATGGCAACCCGCCGACTTAGGAAGGAAGGGAGGAAAGTGAAGGGCAGCAACACAATAGCCAGAAAGACTCACACCCACAAAAAGCTTTGAGAAACTTTGACATAAAAACACAAGGATTGTGTCACTATACAGGAAATTAGAATTGAAGTCAACTTAAGAAAAATTGCATTAATTAGTGTTGCACTGTACAGTCAATGCCAAGTTAGGTTAGCATATGCTAATAATTTTTGCTAGTTGACCTCTAGTGAACCAACTTTTTTTTTTTACTGATTCTTCTATTCATTTTGGGACCGCTTAGGGTAGCCGGGGGTGCTGGAGCATATCCCAGCTCAGTAGGGGAACACCCTGAATAGCTGCCCAGCCAATCATAGGGCACATGGATCCAAACAACCAATCACACTCAAGGCTAGGCACATTTTAGCATCCAATTAGCCTAGCATGCCTGTTTTTGCGTTGTAGGAGGAAACCGGAGTACCCGGAGAAAACCCACACCAGCCTAGGGGAAAAATGAAAAAACTCCACCTGACCTGGGATCAAACCCTCGACTCCAAAACCATGTGGCCAACCCGCTAACCACCGTTTTTTCCCACTGATCCTCAGGTTTTAGTTCCCAGATGAAGAGCACGCCCCTCAAAGACCTGTCGACGCCCCTCTGATCTAAAATCCACTCAGAGCGCCCCCTGGAGAATTACCTGGTTTGTGGGAAATGTCATCCCAAGGGGATTCCACCGCCCGGCCCGTTTGGGGGTCTCCGTTCGAGCTCCTCCCCCCTCCGGCCACGGTGGGTTTCCTCAAGTTGTCTCGCCCGTGTTGCTACGCCTTCCCGGCGGGCCACGGCGACTGCGCCTTCTTCGCCGTCAACGGTTTCACGCTCCTATTGGACGGCGGTTCGGAGCCACGGGCTTGTTTCTGGAAACTGGTCCGCCACCTGGACCGCGTGGACGCCCTGCTGCTGACCCACGCCGGCGCCGACAACCTGGGCGGCGTCAACGCTTTCCTGGAGAGGAAAGTGGCCGAGACGGAGCTGAGGGCCGCCAAGGACGACGGCTCCGAGGCGCTCATCTCGCCAGAGCTCGGGGTGGTCTTCTTTAACGCCCCCGATGGGTTGATGAAGGAACAGCAGCGGCCTTGTGAGTTCAGTTTCATGGAAGTGGGATGGAATGGAATTGTTGAAACCAGGCGGGGTTAAAGTCAGCTGATTATACTCTTCGTAGTCGCTGAATCTATAAGAAATTAAATTTAAAAAAAAATTAGAGCATTTTTCATTGAATAAGGGCAGCAATAGGAAATATTTATTTCTGTCAAATGTATATTTTTTACTTTTTTATGTTTAGTCATTCACATTTTCTTTGAGCAAAGGTAGTACATATTTTTATGTTAAATATTTTAGTTTTTTTTTGTAATAAAATCAAATAGTTAAAAAAGTATTCCTTTTTAATTTTGTTGCATTGTTTTTTCCATAAAATCTAAAATGTCATTCGTTTTTTAATTTTTATTGTATTAATTATTTTTTCAATAACCCCCCCTAAAATTAAAATTAATTACATTATTTTATTATTTTTTAAATTTTATTTGTATTTGCATTTTTAAAAATCTCTTTTTAAAACTCTCCCTGTATTAAATCTGTAGTCCTGGATTTTACATGAAACCTTAATTAATTTAACTTTCGCGCATCAAAGATATTCAAGTGGTTGACCGAATGTGGCTCTTGAGCCTCGGATTTGGGTCACACATCAATTGATATTGCCCCTCCCTGTTTTTGCCAGGCGTGGACAACGTAGCCAAGAGCCCAGACCAGGCGGCGCTAACTGTCCAACTGTTAAAGAAACTGGACATCCGCCCCCACCCCATGTTCCGACCGCCGTCGGGCCCCCCCGAACCCATCACCCTCTTCCAAAAGATGGGTGTGGGCCAACTGGACTTGTACATCCTCACCCCAGTCCAAAACAGCCAAGATTATCAGACTTTCATGCGGGATTGGCCGGACGTGGCGTCCCCCCGAGACCTGTCCCTCGCCACCCTCAGCTCGGCGTCCGCCTTGCTGGTGTGGCACCCGGCCTGCCCCCGGGAGAAGGTGGTCCGAGTCCTATTCCCCGGCGTCACCCCGCAAGCCGAGCTGTTGCGGGGTCTGCGCAAGTTGGGGAACTTGGACTTTTTGCGGAAACCCGAACCGACCGCCGGAGAACCGCAGGGGGCGGGGGATGGCGGGAAAAGCAAAAGGGGGACGAGGCGGGACGACGGCGCTGCGTTGCGGGAAAAGGACACGCCCGCCAAAGTGGGGAAGGAGGCCAAGAACAATGCTAAAGGGTTAGCATTGGAACGGAAGGAGGTGAAAAGGATTAAAAAGCCGAGTGAAAGCGTGGTGTCCAGGAACGGCGTGGGAAAGAAGGAGACCCCCGTTTCCGGGGCCAAGAAGGAGAACAAAAGTAAGGTGAAAAAGGACGCCAAAGACGAGTCCAAGACGTTGTCCAAAAAGACGAAGAAAGTGCCTGGAAAGGACGCCAAGAAAGTAGAGGTCAAGAAAGCAGAGGTCAAGAACCACGAGGTCAAGGTAGAAGAGTCCACTCCACCCGTGCCCCCCAAAACGATGACGACCCCCGAAGATAAGACGACGGCGCCCCTCCAAGAAACAGAAAAAGTCAAAGTGGACCCTTCCGAAGAGGAACCGGTCGTGAAGAAATCGGCCAAAGTGGTGGGATTCCCGTCCCCGCTGAAAGCGCCGCCGAAAACCGGAGCCAGCCCGGATACGGACTTGACCCCGACGGAGTACACGCTCCTGGACGGGGCCCTGCGAGCCAGTCCGCCCTCGCGCTCCTCAGAGGAGAGGACGGTGGAGCGTAACTCCGGACCCAACAGCGCCGGACACACCCCTTACTGCCTGTCTCCGGACGACGTATGGGGCGAAAGGGACGCCCTGGGGCGACTACGAGCCCGGGAAGAGGACCCCAAGACCAAATCCCTGGGGTTCCTCCCCCTGGGCTCCTTGAAGGAAGGCGTCTCGGATCCGTCACCCTCGGCGGCTAACACCACCACGTCCACCCACTCCATGGTGGCCGAGGTGAGCTCGCCACAGTCCACCGAAGTGGACGAGTCGCTGTCGACCTCTTTGGAGCACTGGCCGGTCTCGGGAGGTCAACGGGAGGCGGGGCTCCCCGGGAACAAGAAGCCCCGCCTTCCGCCCGCCCCACGCTTGGAGACGGCGTCTCACGACGTGGACCTGTGTCTGGTGTCCCCGTGCGAGTTCAAGCATTTCAAGGTAACGGACGGCAGCGGCGAATCCAACGCCGCCGTCTGCACCGAGGAGTGCCCGTCCACCACGGCCGACGTTGTCCTGGACTCAGACGAGGAGGAGGAGTCTTGCGGCCTTCCATCTCGGGACCCGCCCCCTGGCCCGCTCAAGGATAGCCCGCCCCTGTCTCCGCCCCACGACAGCACCATGCCCGTCCCGCAGTCGGACGTGGGCGCTCGTGAAAAAAAGATAAAGACGGGCGGCGTGCGGGGGAAAACATCCACGGTGAGTTTGTCACATGACTTCCATTATTTAACAACAAAGTCACCTGACTGACTACACACACACAGATCCTCACAAGGGTCGCTGGGGGTGCTGGAGCCTATCCCAGCTAACTATGGGCATCAGGGTGGGGGGACTCCCTGATTTGGTGGCCAGCCAATCACAGGGCACAAACAACCAAACAAATGGCGAGGGGCAATTTTGATTGGTCAACTCGCTAGCCTAGCATGCATGATTTTGGGATGTGGGAGGAAACCGGAGTACCCGGAGACAACCCACGCAAGTCCAGAGAAATCATGCAAACGCTACACAGTGATGACCCACTTGGGAATCAAACCCATGACCCCAGAACTGCAAAGCGAAAGCGCTAAACACTTGTCCACCGCACTGCTTTTTTTTTATTATCCTTTACGATACTAAACACCCCACCCCCATCCAATAGGTGACGCCCACCCCCCCGAAACCTCGGCCGGGAAACGTCACGGCGAAAGCGACGCCCGTCGTGGGTCGTCCGTCAAAATGGGCGCCCTCCCCGTCGTCTCGCCGTCCGTCCTCCAGCGAGGAGACGACGATATTCGTGGACCTGGCTTACGTCCCTTCTGGGGCTTCGTCGTCCACGGTGGGCGTGGACTTCTTCAAGAGCGTGCGCTCTTCGTGTTACGTGGTTAGCGGCCACTGTCCCGAGAGGGAAGGGCTCATGCGGCAGACCCTTGACGCGCTTCTTCAAGCCAAGGCCAGCTGGGAGCACAGCGTGCAGGTCAGTCACACTAGAATCTTTACAAATATGTACCCCCTTTTTTTCTGACTATAAATCACACCCGAGTAAAAGCCATACTAGCCATGAGTGTATTTCCTCGTTATGCCCCATCATTGGTAGCCCACCGATTACGGGATAGACTTCGGCACCCCCCGCAACCCTGTCCAGGGATTAGGAGTTCAGAAAATGAATAAATAATAATAATGTCTTGACTCCACCCGCAGGTGACTCTCATCCCCACCTTTGAGTCGGCGTCCATGCAGGACTGGTACCAGGAGACGGTGGAGCGTCAACGGGAGTTGGGGGTGCTGGTGCTGGGGTCCAACAGCACGGTGGCCATGCAAGACGACACCTTCCCGGCATGCAAGATCGAGTTCTGAAGTGCCACCCCTTCAGTTGCCTTTCACCCCAAAAGTTGCATCCGGTCAAACCTGTATCACAAACATATACGGACTTAATACAGTAATCCCTCCAATAGCGCGGCTTTACTACATGGTGGATTTTTTTCCTGGGGGATTTTTTTTTCAATTTTTTTTCTAAATTCATAAAAATGTGAAAAACCATGCTCAAATTTGCAAGTTTCTTTTAGTTTTTTGTGGCCATTTTTGGTCTACATTAATCGTGATAATCGAGGGATTACTGTACTACGCTTGTATTGCATGAACACACACACACATTAACAAAATTGAACATCTATGGTAGAAAAATGTATCTTGGATGGCAAAACTTGGTCACCGTTTCAGTGTTTTTTTGCATTTAGTTCCAAATCCAGCAGAAAAAATAATGCTAATGCGATTGCTAATCTAAGTTTGATGATGAGTTGAGATTTCACTATGCAATGTTACACTATATTCCAATTCATTGAATCTTTGAATGTTGTACATTGTATGTCATAACATGATTTTTTTCTGATTTAAATGTGATATGATACTGTTTTTTGGTTTTAATTTCGCATTTTAGGGTACTAGCATTAGCATTTCTTGCATTAAACATGACTTTTAATGTGTTCCAGTAAGTTTAACCTTCTAATCTGACTTTCAATGTCTTACAATTCAAAGCATTACAGCATGATTACTTTCAGGATACATTTGTAGGTTTCATGTTTCAACACTACTTTCACATGACATCATATTGCAACATTATTCATTTTCACATTCTGGCACAATAGCTTTCTTACCTTGAACGTGATTGGTCGCAAGTTTGGTGCTCTAATGTTATATCATGTGGCACATTTCACAATTTAAATTTCCCATTTAAATCGTCACGTTATGATAATGTACAAATTTCACGCAATGCAAAGTTTTTCCTCGGAAATTTTCCCGGGATTTTCTCCGCCCCCTCCCTAATAGGCTCCGCCTCCTCCTCCCCATTTCATCGGGGATTAACGGAATTAAACCGAGCCAAAAAAAGGTCAATGATCGTGATTGTAATCTGAGTTTACAAGGGATTGTAACAAAATCACATTATGTAGATTAATTTTTTTGTGCATCATAACGAGTAATGATGATTTTCTGTACATAAATGACAAATTATTGACTCTAAAAACCAATTGCTTAAGTGTCAATTGGTGTAAATTTGAATGTTGGACCAAAATGTGAAAATACATAAATATGTTGAACAAATATAATTTCAGATTTTTAATTGAAATTAAAATTCTGATGCATATATATTGTTTCCTGTGATGTAAAATAAAATGACCTATAACGTTTGTATTTTTTCTCCTCTTCTTTAGTAACATTTTTGAAAAAGATACATTATAATATATATTAGATATATTATGAATATATTAGAATTAATTTGAGATTTCCCTAAATGTACAAAATGTCTTTTTTTGCTTGTAAATAAGTGCTATTTTCCCCAAAATGTGTCCATCAATCAAAAAATTTGGGCCGCGTTTGGCCCCCGCGCCACATGTTTAAGACCACTATATACTATATACATAGATGTCCCAAAAATATATATATATATTTTGAATTGAACTTCTATAGCAGCTTTAAAACATGATAATCAAATTCCAAATTTCCCCCAACTATGAAAAGGTCAAATTTACAACATTTCAAATGTAATTTTATTTTTGCATCATCGTTGTTTACCAAATAATCACTTTTGTAATCTGTAACCAAAAATAGAGGATGTTGCTAAATAAAAAGAGAAAAAGGAAATGAAGTCAGGTGTTTCCACATACGTAATAAATTTTTTTTGTCACGAGATAAAACATGTTATAACGAAAGAGAAGCTTCGGCCAATCAAAACGCGGCTCTGGTTTCGGTCCCGCCCCCTTTTCCGAGTGCAGAAATAAGAGTCACCGAATGTTCTTTGCAGAATTGTTCAAGAGTTTTAACGTTTCTCGTTTCTAACATGTCACCCAAGGAGAATCTGACTTCCAGGATCACCGAGAGCAGGTGAGTTCCCTAGCCGATTTACGCACACTTTGGTCGGGGCTAATTCTGCTGGATTAGTCGGTGAGAACGACGGGTCTGGTGACTTGACGTGCTTCATCACCATTAGAAATTGAGATTAAAATCTCTCCTAAAATGATAACCGACTTAATTTTAGGAGTAGATTTCATCTTTAAAGCTGACTTTTATTGGTGTTTAGTGATATTCATCTTGACTGAAAGGGATTGTGCAAATTTTAGTTGTGCTTTCGTTTTGTAATAGTAATCAGTTTTAACCCTCGTGGGGGTGCTAGAGCTCAGATTTACCACCAAATCACAGGGCACATACAACAATGCACAATTTAATCATTAATATATAGTATATATTTTATTGTAATTTATGCACAACTTCATTTAAATAAGCAGGGACCTCAAAAGAGTGGTGCTCAATCTGTGGTTGGCGGTCATTTTGCTGCACTGTGTTTAGACAGTTTTTTGGAGGTGGTGGTGGTATTGGTTGTTGGTTTGAAATGCTAACTGGTCTTCCAGGATGCGGTCGGTGGCGTTGGCGCTGGAGGAGCTGCTAGTAACCGCCCAGAAACAAGAATGTCTGACGGTTGGCATTTATGAGTCGGCGCAACTTCTTAATACGTGAGTTGGGAAATTGCCTCGTTTTTCTCCAAACCAATAGAGGGAGCCATTTGTTGCGTCGAACTTGCATCACCTGCCTTTTTTAAATGATCTATTCCTACCAAATTTGAGCTTATGATGTTGAAACCTAGAGTTCTGTCGCCAAAAATGGGCAAAAATGTGACTTTTTGGCTACTTTGAATGATGGCAGGGATTCGGACAGCGTGGTGCTGTGCGTTCTGGCCGCCGACGGCGCGGAAGACGACGTAGCGCTCCAGATCCATTTCACGTTGCTGCAGTCGTTCTGCTTTGACAGCGGCATCACCATCCTGCGCGTGGCGGGTTCGCCGCGACTCCGCCGGTTGCTGACGAACGCGGACGTCGCCGGTGACATGCACTGCATGTTGGTCACGGTACGGCCGTCTTTCAAATTCCGTCTTTTTGCTCAGTTAGACGACTATTTAAAGACAAATGTCCTATTTTCTACAAAACGCTAGTTTTAAAATGTCACAAATCCGCCCTAAATTGGATGGCCAGCCAATCACAGGGCACCAGCAGACAGACAACCAATCACACTCAGAGCTAGGGAATACCGGAATACCCAGAGAAAACCCACACAAGCCCAGAGCAAACAAACCACCAATCACATTTAAGGCTATGGACTATTTAGCATCTAGTTAGCCTAGCCTGCAAGTTTTGGAGATGTGGAAGGAAACTGGAGTACCCAGAAAAAAACCCACACTAGCCCAAGAGGTACATGCAAACTCCACACAGGTAGACCTACCTGGATTCGAACCCAGCACCCAAAAACTGTGAGCCCAAAGCGTTAACCACTCATCCACCACGCAACAATGTTTTCAATTTAGCCGGGATATATTTTCCTATGTAAATCAATTGTTTAGCATTTACAATATTGCTATTTGCGTAGCGAGATAAATATTTATGAATATTAATTACATTTTTTTTTAAATGTAGTCCTAATATTGATGAAAATGTCAATTTTTGGTTCTCAGAACCCCGAAGCCAATCACTGCCGACTACGTGAAGTTGGCGTCTACTGCCAGGAGAGCCTCCGAGTAGACCAGTGGGTCCCCGAACTGGTCCTGGAAGACCGTTGAAAACCAATGCGGATCAACTTTGAACAACTACGGAAAGGGGAAGAAGAAAAGAAACACCGATCCGAGACCGAGCGTCCAAGCCGGCGGACTCCGGGAAATGGCAGGGCAGGTCGGCTTGTTTCTGGGAAGTGGAAGTGGAACGTGGCCAAAGTAGAACGACGCGTAAAAATTGCACGTGACAACTGTTATGACACTTTGGTCTTCTTCTATTTATGTTGCTGCTATTTTGACATTTTTTTGTTTGGTGTGAAGTAGCAATGGGCTGCCTATTTTTTATTTAAATGTAATAAATTATTTTCTGTTTGGATTGAGCTCGCTTTCCATCTTTTATTTAGACTAAAATGACACATCTTGTCAAACAGCCTTGGGCGTCGAATTTTCTCCCACATTGGTAAACAAAAACTAAAAAAAGGGGGCGGAGACAGAAACTGACAAACAGGTCAAACCAGCTAACCAGCTCTTGCGCATACACACTTTCCATTCACACTTATTCGTCACTGAAACCTGCCTTCATTCATTTTCTGAACCACTTATCCTCGCAAGGGTCACGTGGGGGTGCTGGAGCCTATCCCAGGTAATTATGGGTATTGGCCAGCCAATCACAGGACACAAACAACCAATCGCAGTCAAGGCCATGGACTATTTAGCATCCAATTAGCCTAGCATGCATGTTTTGGGGCTGTGGGAGGAAACCAGAGTACCCGAAGAAAACCCACACAAGCATAGCAGAACAGACACACTAACGTCACACAATGAAGACCCACCTGGGATCGAACCCTCGACTCTAGCACTGCAAGGGCAACGCGTTAACCACTCCTCCACCGCTGCGGGAATTTTTTAATCAAAAAATTGTAATCTCAACTTTACACTTTGCTCTTAATGTCCAATGACATTTTTAATATTAATGTCGCACTGTTATTAATGATACCACAAGAAAAAGTACATGTTATATCATCTTTTTATTTATGTATAATCTACTGGTCAATATTTTTTCTTTGACAACCAATATCCACAAAATATTGACAGTGTGTGAGAAAAATATGACTAAGTATGGCACGTTAGATCAAGGCAATAAAATTAAATAAAGTCCAATTTCAAGGCCGCTTTTTTCGGTGGCATTGGTCACGTTTTGATATGAAAAGTATGAAAGGTACTTTTTGTTTGACGCGGAGCACAACTACAAGAACTAAGACGGCCAAATACGGACGGCAAAAGGAAAGATACCCACAATCCATTGCTACCGCTGAAGGAAATGACCAAAAATGGAGGACGTTTACGATAAATATGAAAATACGGAAATGAAAACTGCTACCATTCAAATGCTTTTATGAATCTAAGAAAGTTTGTACACTGCCGTTGTTTTATCTTTCCATTTTTTAAAGTGTCAATTATGTATCATTTCCAAACATAAAGCTCATCTGCTCTGCTTCAAAAAAAAAAGTTGTTTTACTTGAGTGAACTGAGCATCTAAGACAGTGGATTTATTTAATGTTCTATTTTGATGCAGTTCTAACTGGCGCCAAGGGTGGTGCTATTGTGCCAGAGTAACATCTGATAGTAGTAGAAGAAGGGAGAAGTATTGCGCAATCATCGTCTGTTTTGAGAGGAGAGTGAGAAGAAAACAAAGTATTCACAGTACACTTTTCAAGCTCTGGCCCACTTTTCCACTATTTCTATCATTATGAGACGTTAGTCTAGCGCCTGTAAAATAGCGACACCTTTGGCGACTTTGAGAACTGCACCAAAAGAGATATTTTTAAATGAATAAACTGCTTAGTTCACTTTAGCAAAATAACTCTCCTGGACATCTTGACATACGTTTAATTCAAATACATCTTATGAAGTAGAGCAGAAGAGCTACATTTATAGCTTTAACTCAATCATCAGATCCATTTTTTCGATTTCAAACCCTCATTTTAAGACAGAAAAACTCAAATAAATGCTGTTAATCCCTTCCCTTTCCAGTTAAAATGACACATAGTTATTAAGAGAATATTACACCAAAGCACCTGGGTTCACATGGATTTCATCCACTATGTTAAGGACCCCCAACCCTCTACCTCCATCTTTAGTTGGACTATCGATTATGGTGCTTTTCCAGAGAGGCTATTTTGGGAGTGTGTGTGTGTGTGTGTTTGTGTTTGTGTGTGTTTAGAGTGCAGCTATAGGATGATGCAGGGCTTCTTGTCCTTAAAAGGGTTTTCGGAGGTGGGAACGCCAACCAGCAGCGGGTCGCTGCGAGCGTGCTGCTCGCAGTAACTCATCAAGTCGGCGGCCGCTTTGGAAACCTGACAGGTGGATTTGGATGGCGAGGTGGGGGTCAGGGGGGGTCAGGAGGGGGAGGCGGGGCAAGATGGTGGAAGGAGAAATGAAGACAGAGACAGAATTAAGGTGTATTTTGTAAGAGGGGCGTATATTTAACAGAGGTTGTGATGTCACAACCAGAATGGGTGATCGCGTCGAAGATTTTTTTAGCGTTAGCGAGCTAGCGCATGTTGACAGGGTGACACGCTTATTAAACATTTTGAATGTGCTTAAACAAATATTATACTTGTTGACTTTTACTACTCATGATCGTTTTTGCTCATTAAGAACAAACAGAAAGGAACCCCATAGAGACTTACAATAATAAAGTAAGGTTGTACATTTGTTGGTGAGTCTCAGGTATCATTTTAAAGCATTTTGAAATATGATTTGATTATAATTTTCCTGAATAACTTTAATTTTACTTAAAATCCCTAAAAATGTCATTAAAGTCCAAATGAATATTAAAATGAATAGAAATACCCACGAGTCATGGCCACTGTATTTAAATATAACGTTAAATTCATGACTGAATTTTCAGGTTTTGTTATTTTTTTGGTCAAAATACTCAGGTGATAATCCAAAAATTAGCATAGTAGGAACATCGCTAAAGGCAACACGTTGGGAATATTGGTACAAAACAAACTAATTTAGGAACCAGTTTTTTTTGGGATAATGAAGTTTGTCAAGAGTGAGGGTACCTTAATCCGTTCGATTCCCGCTTCGATTCTGAGCTGCTCCACCAGTTTCCTGGCCTGGGCGATATTATTAGTGGTGGACATCCTTGTCCATCAGAATGGAACAACACGTCAGGAAACTGCAAAAAAAAGGGAGAATGCTGTTTGAAAATAATTCAAAAGAGGGCAGACATTTTGAACTTCATACTTTTGGGAGTGCAGGTGAAACAGGACAAGACAAAATGGCGCAAGTTTGAAAAAATACATATTTTCTTAGTCCTGTTGTCCTCCATTTTTCATCAAGGAAAACAAAAACGACTTTTTTTTCAAATTAATGACCACAAACACAATTTCCAGCCCACGTAAAAAGCTACAGTGAGCCATGAACTAGCCCTAGACCCTCGAGTTTAACACCTGCCACTCACCATATCAATCCAAACAAAACAAAGTGCCAAATCTAAACCCATATCCATTTTCCCAACATCCCCCCCCCTCTGTCACGATCCCCATGTTCAGCCTGTTGCTATTTTTTCCACCAACTTGCAAACTTTTAGCGTCTCTGACGGGGACGACAAAAAAAGCCTCCGGTGTGCGCACGTCTCGTACGATTGGCCACCCGAAAAAAAGCTGATTTTGCATCCATCACCGATGGACCTCAGCTTCAGGAAAGGAGCAGAATGCGGGGCTTTTGACCGCGGGAACAGCGTGTCCCTTTCCTGCCGTCCGTACATCACGCGCACACGCGAACATCGAGTGAAGGGTGGATGTGGATGGAAATGGAGGGTGCTGGTGTGTGTGTGTAGGATGAGGAGGGAGGGGGTGGGGGGTGTCCTCCATGCAACAGGCCCTGATGGGTGTCACCGAGGTGGGGGTCACTCACGTAAGCCCTAACGGCCATCTTTTAGCGGTGCGTCCTTACTTGTGAGCTCGGTCCGGTTCGGGGGAGGCCGAATGTTCTCGTCGAGGAGGTCCGGCTGGAAGCGGCGCTCTCTCCTTGCCGGCCAAGGGTCGGGGGAATCCGGCTTCGTGACACGGATGGAGAGTCCGAGTCCGCCGCCGCCGCGGTTTGCTACGCGGGGAGGCGAGGAGAAGAGAGGAGGAGAGGGAGAGTGTTGTTTTCTGTCGGCGTTGTGTTTCTGCGGAGGGAAATACAAGCGTTATGGGCGCAAACGATGATCCGAAGGGAGACGAGTGTGGCTCTACTCACCTCGGAATGCGCTATTGGGGATTTAAAGGGCCAGTCGGCCGTGCGTCGATGCCGAGCAACGACGCCGCCTCGCTCCCCCTGGTGGTTGGTCAGTGACATGGCAGGCAATTGGAATTATAAGCAGAAGTCAAACGCGTCCAGACAAAGGTCCTGGGGGAAAATGGGAAAAAGTAGGGTTGAATATAGGCCCGCACAAGAAGCTTGATTTGGTCGATGTTGCTGTTTTGGGTTTTGACGATAGATGGAGCTAGTCGGATTTTCGTCAGATGAAAACCTGTGTCGAAACAATCTTTTTTTTAATGATTTTATTTCCTGAATCTTTTAACAGGTAAAAGAAACTCGAGTTTGGCATTGTAATACATACATTGGCCACGAGAAGGCGCTAGAGACTCACATAACAAAGTAGACATCGTTCTAGTTTTAATTATAATTGTGAATAAGGGGCGGCTTATACGAGGGAAATTGTAAAATTCAACCATTTTAAGCCAATTATAAGCCATAGTGAGGACAAAGCGGTTCAGAAAATGAGATGAGAATTAAAAGCATGTCTTGTGTTGCAAGTCTTTCATTCCATCATCTGTTCTGTCGATAGGGGGCGCTATTACCCAAGTCGTGTTCGCCATCTTTTGTAGGAGGGAACTGGGTGTTTTTTTAATCATCTTTTACGGAAAAAACAAGAATGCTGCGCGAGATTCTCATTGGTTGCCGAGAGATCTTCGGTGAGAGATGAAAGGATCAGCGACGGTGGGCGAATTTCGGGGCACCCCTCCACCCCCTTCCTCATTTGCCGTAACATGTCCTCAGCGGGGGTCACGTGACGTCACGGCGTCCCCATGGCAACAACACCAAGGTAGAAGGGGGGCGCAAGAGCTGTCAATTGGGACACTGACTATAATTCCTGCCTGATGTCATCAAGGCGAAGACGTGACAAAATGTACAAGAGCTCGAGGAGAGTCGACCAATCAGATTGGACTAGAAGGAGCGGATGCTCATTTGTTATTCGAAAATGGATTGGACGTCTTTCGCCGTCAACGGCACTGAATCATCATTCACCTGTTGTCAATACTAAATGAAATTCATCAACAAAATAAAAGTAAATATTTCAGAAGAAAATCAATTTTTTTAAAATATATATAAACTATAAATATTTTAATATATATTTTTTTCAAGTTGTTTACTGCAGTATAATTTTTTTTTAAATGAATGGTAACAGCCGGCACGTCAAAAACATCTTAAAATACAAATTTCAATTCCAATTATAATGATCATCTTTAATCCTGGAAAAAGGGGGGACTTTTATTGTGAAGGAGTCTCGAAAACAATGAAAAAAGGCAACAGACACGCCCCTCCAGTTCACAATTTTATTAGGAAAATCATTTTGCAGAACTGATTATCATCATTTTCATAATCGTATGTATATATATATTTTAATATATATATATATACATACACACTTCTATTTATACTGTACGTATATGTTAATTCAGTTATTCAGAGGATGCATCAGCACAGTATATCTTAATAGGAAGACTATTGCTAGAATAAATATCTATACATTTACATTAAATTTAGGTTGTTGTTTTAAAAAAAAGAAAAAAACATGGTGGCAAAAGAACTCATCCGCAAAACCGAAGCACTTTATCTTATTTTATGAATTTATTCCTTTTCGTGTTGCGCTGCAATTTTAGAAAAAGACAAAAGATGATTCACAGTTTGTGTCCTTGTTCTCATGCTGGCAGGAACACCAAGAATGGGGGAGCATGCGGGAAGCAAGAACCCAGAGGAGCGCCACGCAAGTCGGACCAAAAATTAAAAGAAATAAAGAAAAAGAAATAAACAACCCCCTCCACCCCAATACCCCAAAAATAACAGATTCCCAAAACGTTTTTAATTCATTCGAACCTGCGGTAAAGCATTGCTGTCATGCAAAAAAATCTTTGGGATCCCATCTTCTGCGCCTAATAGTGCGGAAGATACCTCTATCACAATACATGTCCGAATTTTAAAGTCATTTTAATGCGATACTCTTTTTTTTTTTTTTACCTAACAGCAATACATTTATTTCCCTCTTCTTAATTAGGTTTTTTTTTTTCAAACTTTGCTATTTTGACCTTCCAGGATTTATTTACAGCTATCTACAAGGACCTTAAACAATGCGACCCACGTTTTTAATTTCCTGGAAAAGAAAACAAAAGGAATCGGTTCACTGATACCGCCGTCTACACGCGTGTGGGTGTGTGGGTGACTCATGCCGAAATACCCGAATGTACATGAACCCATTGTGTACGTGGCTTTTTTTTCTATGACAAATGAGAACCGTACTCTACATTGCTTTAGGGAATTTTGTTCTCGGCCCTCGAAGATGACTTGAAAATGACATTTGGGACTAAAATGTGCTGAATTTGAAGTTTTTACTAGTGTTGCACCAAGACTATTATTGCACCAAAATGGAGGAATCTGCGGATAGTTTCAAAATGAATAAAAATAATGCTACACAATGTGTGTTCTTTGAGAAATTATTCCCTAACACTTAATAACAGCCAAAAGTATGAATGCAGCTGTATAAAAAATGCAAATAAACAACAACTAGAGAACTAAGGGCAGGAAAAAATAGGGTGAACGTGTGTATTCTGCTAGCAAGCTGATTAACAACTGGGCTAAGCTAACATGCTATACACGGTATAATGAAGTGATGGCATATTTCGAACAGGAAAAAAACAATATTTTATAATGTTATCGTCTTACCTTTACTTTGAAACGAAGTATCTACGCCTCTCCTTTTGAATAGAAGTATAACTTTCTTGTAAAAGTCATTTGTCTTCATTTTTAAAAGTCTATTACAAGAGACCGACTTTCTGTTAACTTGATATTGCAATCACTAATTCTACTGTTTAGCGTCAATGAGTGCACCGAATTAGAATACCTGGTTTGACTATCGCCCCCTGACGGCGAGGAAGATGAACTGCAATATACACCATTTTTATACAAGAAAATTCACATATTAAGTTAAATGAAATAGAACACTGATTAAATATAGCAATTTATTTAAATTTTTCTTTTTGTTAACGTTTTAAGAAGTTTGTGTCAAATCGTGATAGCAAAAAAAATAAATAGATTGGTTTCAATACAGTATCAGCTCATTGGTATTGGGAGCAAATAAATAGCATCGGTGCAAGACTAGTTTTAAGTTGTAAAATCCAAACTAGCGGGTGAGTGCAGCCTTTCCCGAATTCTAACCTCGAACCCGCGTGACAAAAACGTCAGCACGACGTCTGCCAACGTGCAAACAAAGAAGGTAAAGTGCAACAGAAACGCAACGGTTCAGACTATGACCGTCAATGACAGCCAATGAGTTGAATAAGACACAAATACGCAGCTTTACCGACTAATTACTAGGGGTGTGTGCCACTGGTATTCTACTTTGGCAATTTTCAAAAGCGGCCCAGCAAAAAAAATTGAGTTTGAGACCCCGAACTTAAAACCGCTATAAAAAATACAGAGCAATGTTTTCATGCTTGTCCATGATTGTGAAATGAATTGATCATAAGCCAATGCTAATATGCTAAATGACCTCAAATGCGACCTCCACGATGAGGTCATTTCTATAAAAAAAAAATCCTGCGATTTGATTGGCTCATTACTTAACCCATATATGGTGACAGCCCTAGTAATTACGGTAATTTACCCTAGCAAATATCACAAATGAATCCATAAATATACGTCCATCTGAGCATCCCTGCTTCCTAACAAGTAAAGGTACGTCTGTAAACAATAAATTCCTCCCCTTTTAGTGCAAAAATACGACAAAAGAAACATTTTTTTCTCATTAAAATGCATACAATGGCCTTATAGATCCAAGATATGACTATGTTATATTACAAATGACAGTCCAGTTCAAATTCTAACTTCCAACAGGAAATTATTTTTGCCCTTTCGTCTTGATTCTGCTGCACATGTCGAGTGCTAAAAAGATGTGCTTTTTGTCTTTTTAGTGTGTCTTTCTTACATATATTGTGTATAATTCATGTATATATGTACAGTTCATCCATGTAAATATATTTATATATACATATTAATTGTAATATGTATACCCTGTGGTTTATATATACTTTATATTAGTGCTGTCAAAGTATATGTATGGATAAATTTGACCATCTTTTATCGTTTTGTTACAACGTTATGTCCATATTTAACACTTTTATATTGATCCGGCAGCCATTTTTTAAACATTTTGTAGCTAAAACCGTTTTTTGTGTTAGCGAATTGACATAGAATATCATAATGATACGATAGACTTTAAATTCAATGTTATTATCAATAGTGCACAGCTATTTTTGAGTATTTCCTCCAGATCGATCACCGATTGGCTGTTCAATTCTCCGCCGCGTTAACCAATCAACGCATAGTTACATGCCTAATACTATGCTATGTATATATATGTATATTTTATACCCTGTTGTTCAGCAGAACCACAAGCTCATCGTGCGGGAGGGAAAATGGGGCGGAAAAAATATGAAATAACAAAAAAGAAGTAGAAAAAGGTCCAAAATATTGTGCTTTTGAGTGCGGGAAGAGTGGCGAGTGCAAAAAGTGTAAAAGTAAAAATAAAATAAAAGTGTTTATGTTATAAAGTGCTATGTTGGCTTTGCTAAGTGGGTTTTTGAGTCCATCACAATTCAGAGGAAAATATGAAAATGGTGGATGGGAGATATTTTAAGCAAGCCTTTACAGGGCAATAACCGGACGGATAGACGTCCAAATTTTTTCGAATGGGAGGGGCGGATGAATTGGACGTCAATGGTTTGTTGTTTGAAATGACGCCTGGTGTGCACATTCTATTCATATTTTGTCCTACGTGACCTAAAATGATTATTAATGGGCTTTTGTTTACATTTTTAACAGCTAAAAATAGACGATAGCTTGCCCTGTAAATGGTTAATTTATCCTAATCAGCTAATGTCATGTAAAATAATTTAAAAAAGAAAAGAAAAATAATGGACGGACTCAGCCCGAAGAAAATTAATACAAAAAAATCCATATTTCATAATTGTGTGTGCTTATTTTAGTTTTTTGGGGGGGTGATTGGATGGAAAACGAAAAAAAACCTGCACATTCTTGACCTTCTTCCCCAAAACCGTGGAATCCTCTCTCTGGCGGGGAAAAGCGAGCACGCCGTCGTCTTACACCCGTGGGAGGAGGGGGCGGGGCTTGGTTGGGGGGGATGGGCCGGTCGTTTTTTTTCCCAAACCAGGTTTATTTACATCCTTCTGGTGTGGCGTTGGAAAGCAAGCTCTTTTTTTATACATCTAGTTCGTCTAGGCGGCGGGGGAGGAGAAGGAGTAGGAGGAGGAAGGGGGCGGAGCTCCGGCGTGGCGGCGATGGCGGTGGCGTCGATGATGGGCGCTCCCCTCACATGACGCTGCACTTGCCCTTCAGTCTCTCGGCACGCGACTGCTTCCCCGAACGTTTTCCGTCGATGTTGAGGCTCATGTTGCGCTTCTTGTCCAGGTTGAGAAGCTCCTGGAAGAGCTCGGTCACGTTGTGGTTGGTCTTGGCCGACGTCTCCATGAAGGCGCATTTCCATTGGCTGGCCTGGGCCTCGCCGTCCTTGGTTTCCACTTCGCGTTGGGTTTCGTCGCTCTTGTTGCCCACCAGCATGATGGGGATGGCCTCCACGTTGCCCTTGATGGCCAGGACCTGATTCAAGGGGGAGGGGGGAAGTCGGGTGAGAACCGGGTGACAAAATCAATTCTGCCTCACGTCGCGTAGAAACAAGAAAAAGACTTTCAGATTTTTTGTCATAATAAGCAAGAAAATGACTTAAAATCTCATCATATCATGACTTCCCCCCCCAATTTAACTATAATTTCCGAACAAGCCATTTTCTACTCCCTAAACTTCACAACACTGGTGTCAAAGTGCAGGCCCGGGGGCCAAATGTGGCCCGCCGCATCATTTTGTGCGGCCGAGAAAGTAAATCATGAGTTTCTATTTTAGGATCAAATTCAAATGAAGAGTATAGACGTATATTAAATGTACTGATTTTCCCCCTTTTAAATCAATCATTGTCATTTTTAATCATTTTTTAAAGTTTTTAGTTCAAAAATCACTTAGTAAAATCTAAAAATATCTTTAAAAAATCTCAGATAAACATTTTTTTAGATCTCTAAAAAAAACGGAATATTCCGGTCTTTAATCCAGTTCTTTTAATCCATTTATAATACAAAAAATCTGAATATTCTATCTAAAATGATGTAGACAAATTCAAAAAGGATGTCATATGACCAGTACAACCAGAAAGTATGTCCGTAGCAGTCCAATTTGTCATTCCTAGCTAAGATGGCAAGCACAAGTGAATAAATGTGTTGTTGTTGTACCTGTTGGTAGATGGGTTTGAGCTCCTCCAGCGACTGTTTGCTGGTGATGGAGTAGACCAGAATGAAGGCGTGGCCTTTGGAGATGGAGAGGCGCTGCATGGCGGGGAACTGGTGGCTGCCCGTGGTGTCGGTGATCTGCAGCGTGCACACGCTCTTGTCGCAGCTGATCACCTGGCGGTAGGTGTCCTCCACCGTGGGGATGTAGGTGTCGCGGAAGGTGCCCTTGACAAAGCGCAACACCAGCGAGCTCTTCCCCACGCCGCCCGCCCCAAACACCACCACGCGGTAGTCGTTGCTCTGCTCCGGCATCCTGCCGACCACCACGCCGACGCCTTCGCACGCTCTGGCAACCTGGGGGAGAGTAGTATTGATTTATATGGCGACCAATCAAAGAGTGGGATGATACAGTAATCCCTCCAATAGCGCGGTTTATGGATGTAAAATTGCCAAGTAGGGTCATCCATATTATTACTTTAAAAAATGTTTTGCATTCATTTATAAATGTATGTGTGGACTTTCACATTTGTATGAACTTGTAAAAAAAATTATATTTTAAAAATAATTTATAGCAGAAAAAATGGCATGATAGTGAATTCCCGATAAGTGAAGACGCAATAATCGAGGGATTACTGTAGATAAAACTCCCTATACACACAAATAGACAAGGGTGGTCGAGTGGATAAGTGGTTGGCCTGTCGGCCTCACAGTTTTGAGGTCGAGGGTTCGATCCCAGGTGTTTCCTTACTGTTTGGAGTTTGCATGGGTTTTCTCTGGGTACTCTGATACCCTCCCACATCCCCAAAACATGCATGCTAGGCTAATTAGATGCTAAATAGTCATTTTCTTTGAGTGTGATTGGTCGTTTGCCTTATTTTGCGACTGTGATTGGCTGGCCACCCATTCAGGATGTCCCCCGTAATTGACTGGGATAGGCTATAGCACCCCCCACAACCCTATAGGATTAGCAGTTGGAAAATTGTTGTATAATGTGAAGTATAGATATTTTTGATGACTAAAAATAACACGGTGGCGTTTCATCACAGCGGCGGCTTAGAGAAGCAGCCCATTAGTGGACTTTGAAACCGCCGCATAAATTATGCACGGCGCTCCGGCAGCGGAGGCCGGCCAGCCGACCGGCCGCTATGCGCCGAGCGTGGCGACAACATTCATTCCAGCGTTAGCAAAATGGACGCCGCTGGCTTCTATAACTCAAACGCTGATCTACAGGAAAAAGGCTTTATATAAATATCAATTAAAATGAACCTTAAATGACAAGTGGAAATCCTCTAAAATCATCAAAAAAGCCACAAAATCAATAAAGAAATAGTCCAAAAATGACAGTCAATAACCTGGAAGGACAATAAAAGGACATGGAAGTAAGATAAAATTGCCTAATTGGATGGAAATGAATCAAATCGAACGTTTTCTTTCATTTTGTCGATGCTCTTCCGTGACGCCGCCACCGCCACCGCGGCGCTCACCCACACCTCCCTCCCCACGGCTTTTTTTTCATGCAGCTAAAATTAGCCTCCCACACACACACACAGGTGATACACACAAAAGAGCGGGTGTTTTTTTTTCTCTCCTTGGCAACCCATCCTCCTCCTGGAAAAGCTGAAGCTACGTTGCCTTCCTTTTCATGAATTAAAAGGTCCTAGCAAAATGGCGACCGTGTCCAAAAACCACATGCTAACGGGAAAAAAAGATTTAGCATTTGCTATCTTTTAGCATTTCGTAGTTATTGCATTGGTGAACTTTTTTTGTCAATTTGGATGAAAAACATGCTACGCTAACATGTGACTGGCCTTTGTATTGGCGCGTAAGATGTCCATCCTCCCTCCCCTCCCTCCCTCCCTTTGAAATGTCACCTTCCACCGTGTCTAAATATGCGCATACTAATGAGGCGGTCCGGCGGGAGCCAGTGTTGGGCGTCGCGCATTATCCCGCATCATCCCGCATTATCCTCCCACATGAAAGGCCACCACGGCAAGATCAAGAGCGTGATTAAAAGCGCGCCGCCGCCGCCGCCGCGTGCCGAGGTATCCCGCTTTTTAATCGGGGGAGATTGGAATGCCAACCGGCCTATTTGAGGATCAACGTATTTACACGCGCAAAAAGCAGCGTGAGCGAGCGCGTGCCCGCTTTCCCAGCATGCCGTGCCTGGGAGGCCATGTCTACGTTTTTTTTTCCTCTTTCTTCTCTTTCTGCCTCCTCGTGACTCACTACAGCCAGCGTTTTTTTCTTCTGTCACCGCAGTGCCGCGTTAGCAAACACGTTTAAGCACCACCTGCGAACGCTGCGTTTTTATTGGCCGATCGAAAATGATGTTACGTTTTTTAAGTGTGACCCCCACACAGGAAAGAGTTCAAAAGACTCTCTAAGATCAGGAGTCAAAAAAACCCAGTTATTCATTTTCCGTATTGTTTATCCTCACTAGGGTCGCAGGGGGTGCCGGAGCCAATCCTAGCTGACGACGGGGACCTGGTGGTGGGACACCTTAAATTGATGGGCAGCCAATCACAGAGCATAATGAGACAAACAACCAATCACACTCATAGATAGGGGCAATTAAAAGTGGTTAACCAATTAGCCTAGCCTAGCATAGCCTAGCATAGCATGCATATTTTTGGCACGTTGGGAGAAACAAGGGTACCTTTGAAAAAACCCACACAAGCCCAGTTGGACCCGTGAAAATTGCACATACGCAGCTCCGAACCCGGAATCTAACCCTCGACCTCAGAACTGCAGGGCGGAGACGCTAACCACTAGTCCACCGCGTCAAAACCTAATGTTTTTTTTAATCATCTTTACAACAGGGAAATAAAAAGCGCTTTTATATCCAATCAATGGTTGTGATCACGTTTGCAATGTTCATTTTTGGGGGTGATAGAGTTCAAATGCAGAAATGTATCAATGTGATGGAATTGGCTGGCCAAAAAAAGCAAATCGAAGCAATTTGAAGGAAGGAAGCCGGCAAGCAGACTTTCCCGCATCGATGCTACGCTACGCCCAGACCGGCATCGGACCAGATCCGACCGGCTTAGTGGCTAACGACGGAGCTTAACTTTGACCCAATTTCCCAAGACTTAAAGGGACAGACGACATCTTCAATTGAACGGAATCAATTGAACGCAGAAGGCAAAAAAAGACAAATTTTTTTTTTTAAAAAACATAACTTGTGCAGGAAAGCCTTTCTTAAAAAAAAATGAAGAAGCCCTCGTTAAAGTATGACGTGACGACCGCTGGGTGTAATTAGCGTGTAGCAGGCGTAGCGCGGCGCATTAGCCTGACCCGTCTCTGGTTAAGAAGCTGCTAATAGCGCAGCTCACCGCTGTAAACAGCCGCAGCGGGCAGAAGGGCCTCCGTCACTAATACGCCGCCGACACATCATCTGCATTTTTAGTCTCCATTTTGAATCATTCATTCTCACAAAGTATGAACTGCGGCTCCAAAACGGCCATGTTCGAGAATCAAAAGTCATTTTTTTGTGTCCTAAAATCCTTCCATTTCATTCTTTCATTCATTCACTATTCTAACAATGGTCGCCAGGGGTGCTGGAGCCTATCCAAGCCAACGGGGGACAATTTAGCATCCCATTAGCCTAGCGTAGATGTTTTGCCAACCAATCCAATCCAATAACAGTCATGGCAAAGGACAATTTAGCATCCAACTAGCCTAGCATGCACATTTTTATTATGCTACAAGGATCGCCGGAGGGTGCTGGAGCCTATCCCAGTCGATAATGAGCAGGAAGTGGGGCACATTGTGAATGGTTTGCCAGCCAATCCAATCACATTCATAGCTAGGGAATATTTAGCATCCAATTAGCCTAGCATGCATGTTTTTGGCCTATATCAAGGGTGTCAGACTCGGGTTGGTTGGAGGGCCGCATTAACGTCAACTTTAATTTGATCTTAAAACTGAAAGTCATGATTGACTTTCCCGGGCCACACAAAATGATGCGGCGGGCCAGATTTGGCCCCCGGGCCGCCACTTTGACACCAGTATCCTTTATATCATTAAATGGGTTTTATCAAAATAATGATGTGTATTTTAAATACAAATTTTCACTTTTTTGCCTCTTTCATCGCAAATTATATCTAAAAAAAATGTCAAAACGAGGCACTATGGATACAAAAGGAGATAAAAGTGGTTATGGCGCTTTAGATTTATTTATTTTTTTTCTCCCCTTTCCCCCAAATCAAGTGTATTTCGTCTCGGGGGCGCCTCCACGTGACGCCAGGGCGCCCGCAGTGACAGATGGGAGGCACGCTCTGGCTTTTTTCTCGCTAATTCCGCTAAAGTCGAGGCCGGCGCAGATGGCAAACAAAAGGGAGGGAATCCTGCTCATGGGGGGGGGGTGGCGGGTGTTTGGCGGGGGGGTGCGTCATGCGAGCGGCGGGGGCGGAAAAAGAAAAAGTCTGAAAGACGTCACGGCTGACGCCAAACGGCGCTTGGAAAATAGCGCCATCCGATGATGATTAAGCCTTTCGTGCGCAAACTGGCATTTGTTTAGATGACGTTAGCAAAAGGGGGCGAGATGGGGGGGGGGGGGGGGTCTTCAACTGGCGGCCCATGGGCCAATTTCTGTGACCTTTGACCCTAAGTGGTAATTTTGAGGAAATGATTCTGTTATCAATTTATTACTAATTTTCTTTGACCCCACGAGCCCAAATTTGAAGAAAAAACATTTTTCTAGATTATAAAAATAAAAATAATTCGATTTTTTCATTATAATACCATTTTGGTAAAAGACTTGCCCACTAAATAGTTTAAATGAATAAATGTGAGCATTTTTTTAACAAGAAAGGGAAAATTATAGAATTCTAAATCCGATCCAATTGATAATGACTGTAATACTCGGACTATAACGCGCACCACATGTTCACACCCAAAAACATGCAACTGTAAAAATCCACTGCACCGTACTATAAAATGCAGGGTTCAAATCGGGGAGGGGAGGGGGGGCGTCTTATCTTTTAGGAAAATGACGTTCTTATCACGACATAACTATTCCATCATTCGATTTTTATGGCTGGAATAACAAATACAAAATTGGACAGCTAGTCTCAATGGAAGGAAAGCAGATGGGAGGTTTAGCTCAGCACTAGCACCACCACCACCACCATCCTCATCCTCACCGGAGCAGATTCATGCGTCACGATGACAAAGAAGGAAAGGAAGGTAGCGAAGAAGAAGAAGAAGAAGAAGAAGAATGCAAAACGAGGCGAGACGCCATTACAGATCTCATTCATAAATACCAGAAGAGCGCCATCTCATCAAACGCATCAATTCGACCGCCCCCCACCCTGAAGAAATCCCATCTTCTCGCTCCACAACATGATAAACGACGTACCTGCGTGAAGATGTCGTCTTGTCCTCCTCCTCCTCCTCTTCCTCCTCGATGTCACTAAAAGAGGAGCAAAAGAACAAATGTGGTGCTTTCAAAAAAATCCAAAAGATGGGAAAAAAGAGAGATAATAGCGTATGGGCTTTTTCTTCTTCTTTTTTTTTTAGAGCATCGTGAACGCGCTTTCACGTCGAGCTCATCGTCGTCCGTCCGGGTGGACTCTCCCCCCCTTTCTCACTTCATCTCCCTTCGCCTCTCCCACTCTGGCGTGGGAGGGGCTGCACTGTCTCTCTCCTGTGCTCCATTTCCTTCCACTTGCCACGGTACAGTATACACAAGAATTACGTTTGCCAATCTTACGTCAAAATTAATATTACGCAGGTAGAAGTCGTCGTCCAATTAGGGAAGAGAGGTTGAGAAAGATCCTTAAATACCAAGTGAATAAAGTCAGAATTCTGATTTTCTACGTCAGAAATGTGACGTAGAAAGACAGATATCTGTTTTCCGTGTGTCCCTGAATGCGTTCAAGTCGCCCATTGGACATTACTTAATAGAATGAACGAAAGCAAGCGTCCGTTTGTGGACTTGGCACTTGGGACTCTGCTTCCCTCTATCGGTATAAAAGTAGAGTTCACACACAGAATAAAATATGCAGTCACGCAATCAGAGATATAAATACACACAAATATTCTAACTTGTTTTAAGGTTACGAGAACTGGCGTAATTCAAGCCCCGTGAGTTATTGTCTGAAATGTACAGTAGATTTGAGAAATCAAAATTTTCATTTAACTTTTTTTTTTTTTGATGCGAAAATATATAATCAACATTGTAAATAAATAGAGAGTAGCATTTGGTAATTTTCTTTAAAGAATAGAAATGGAAATAACAGATTATTTTTAATATATACGTAGTATATAAATGTTTATATATATTTTTAACTTTAAAAATATGAAAAAGAAACTTACATGAAGCGTGGTTGGACACAAAAGTAGGAAGACAAACAGTTTGTTTAAAAGAAACAAACGTGGTTTGACGAGAAAATCCCCAACACTTGGGAGACAGCCACAGGGGGCGTGGCAACGACACCTGAACCAATCACAAGGACAGATCACACAGACGAAACAAACAAACAAAAGAACAACAAAACCTGACCAACCCAATGCATAACACTAACTTTTAAAATAATAAAATAAATAAGCGATTGAAGTGACTATTAAAATTATAACAACCCACTTTGAATTACAAATAATAATACCATTTAAAAATATATATAAAATTAGAATTGCCCATTTCCCTTTTTGCGTCTTTCTGGCGACTTTTGGCCAAGCACTAAGCGATTCGCCATTTTTCTGCGACAAAAGCCAGTGAGTGCCGCCATTGAGGGTCTTTGGAGCGTAAACCAAGCCAAACACAAATTAAATCCGGGTGTTTAGGCCCATTCAATGACAGTAAATGTGCCCTCTGGGGGGCGGGGCTAATCAAGGGGAATAAAAGGTAGGGTAGCGATTTGAAGTGGATTATGTCAATTTATGGAATAAGTAGAAAAACTGTTCAAATATTCAAAATTCCCCCCTTTTACAGTACAATTTCATCATATACTACCATATATTTGTATGTTATTCTTTGCATATTTTTTTGTTTGCGCCTAAAAAAAACATAAGGCGGACAACGAGATTAGTTTGAGTGTCCAGTTTATTAAATCTTCATAATTATTTGACGTACACACAAGAAAATAAAGGTCCTTGAATATTGCCTGCTCATGTTGGGTACCTTTCAAGACCGTAAGGGCTCAGTTTTTACCAGGAAATCTTCCCCAAGTGCTTAAACCTGCTGATTGGTCACCCATGACGTTTTACGCCGATCGTACCGAGTGGATTTGTGGGCGGCGGCCGACAGAAAAATTGTCCTGACGTGGGGCGCAGTCCAAATAAAGAAAGTGTTCCTCAGTGGTCTTGGTTGTGGTTCAGAGCCCGATTAACAGCTGAAAACATAAATAAATCAATAAATAAATACATATATGAAAATTCAAAGCCCATGCTCATGTCGGCGACAGTTCAAGTTGAACAAGTTTCAGTTCACGTTAGAAAAAGGTTAGTTGGATTGCAAAGCGCTGTGTTTTCCGGGCTGTCCCTGAACGCACCGCCTTAGTGGTTTTGTTGGCGTCAACAGTTTCGGTTGCAGAGAAACTATTAACTGCCATAATGTAAGTATAGGATCATATACATATATTTTTTGATTCTTTTAATGTATTTCTTTATTATTTTGTATTTTGACAAACTTTGTAATTTAAATTAGGTCCCCGAAGCTAATTAGACCTTAACTCAAGGATTCTCTGTATTATAACTAAAAAAGTAGTCCAACATTTTTACCTTTTTGTGCAATAATTATATATTTTTTAACATTTTTTCAACTTTTAACAGATGTTTTGACTGGGAGGGGCTAAAGAACGGATGTGCCAGATGCTAATTTATTTTTGTAAACATTTTTTTTGTTTGAATTTTGACAAATGTTTACTTTAGCAGTGAAATCCAACTTAATTTGTGATCGGTCGCCAGCATAGGAACATAACAAGACTTTAACACGAGGACTAGCTTTATTATATCTTTAAAAATGACACTTAAAGAATCATAAACTAAAAAGTAGTTTGACATTTTGACCTTTTTCTGCACAAATCATGATTTTTTTAACACTTACGTGTCCCTGCCGTTGACGTCTGTCGGCGTCCAATCCGTTTTGACCACCGGGGACGTTGACCCGCCCCTCCGAGTCAAAACGGATTGGACGGCCAGCGGCGTGGAAGCATGCTAGCGTGCGGGGAGCGAAGGCATGCCGTACGCGTCCGTTTAAAAAGGTGTGGTTACTTGCATGACGATTGTTGGTATTATCTCACCCTCCCGTTCGATGGTCTCCGACACACTTTTGGCTTTGGCGCTCAAATCGCTGACCACCTCGTCCACGGCGGCCTGATGTTTGAGGAAGAAAGGTCGGATG
The DNA here is from genome assembly GCF_051989575.1 of Stigmatopora nigra. NCBI lineage: Eukaryota > Metazoa > Chordata > Actinopteri > Syngnathiformes > Syngnathidae > Stigmatopora > Stigmatopora nigra. Next base: position 1,083,665 of record NC_135520.1, read on the forward strand.
AGGCGCTTGTAGAGAATCTCGGAGCCGTTCCACGTGACGGGAGCCATGCACCAGATCAGGAAAATGCACTAAAGAAAATATGAAAATAAACTCTGAATGATTGTCGTTTTTTGGGGGGTTGAATTGGACGTACTTTGCCGCCGTAATAAAATGGGAACCAAAAGAGGAAGATGTCGGAGAAGCTCTCGGCGATGCTGAAAAGTCCGTAGACCACCCAGTAGGTCAGCCACTGGGTGTCGTCCTCCTTTGCTGTGCTTTCTATAGCTTTGATACTTAAAAAACACAAAATAATTCAATTCATGGTTGTTGTTTTTTGGATGTGGGAAGCAAATATACTTCCCAGTGGGCTAATACGTACGAAAAATAAGCCGGGTAGAGGAATCCGATGAGGTTGCACAGCAAAGAAGCGCCGTAGCCGAAGAGGAGGTAGAGGCCGACCAATCCCAGGGCACCTGCACAGAGTGGAAATCCAGTGTGGGTGGGCGGGGTTTTGGTTTTTTCTTGTAAACGACCTGCTGTCGGGCGGCCATGAGATGATTCATCACTTGAGTCAAATATTGACTTCTTGCGGATGTTAGATGCAAAAAAAGACAGTGAAAGGCGCGTGATAATTTTTTGCATCTCATTTTGGTCGTGAAAAAAATAAAAGAAGTGAAAAAAACAGCTGCCTGAACCACAAGGCTGAACCGGAAGGACGACTTCAAGCTTTTGTTGAGAAAACATTAGCATATGAAAAAAACAAACTTGTCTGATGTGAAAAATGATACATATTTCTTCAATATTGCTTTCCCAAAAGCGAAAAAAACAACTAGATTAAACGGTCCAGGATGTACGAAGCCCCTCCCATCTCAATGTCTCCAAAATAAACAAACTGTTCTTTAAAGCTAACGCCAGAGGCTAATTAGCCAACTGTCTTCCTTATTTTATGCAAATATAACGACCTTTGAACTAATAGTTATTTTTAAATTTGTGCACGGGCACTTGTGCATCCCAAGCCATTGCTGTATGTTATAACCTCCATTTTTTCCATATTTTCAATAAAACCTGCATATTCCAAAATGGCTTTTACCGTTGTAGTTTTTCGGCTTAGCAACTGTAACTAGGGGGGGGGGGGTAGTTGGTGGAATTTTGACGAAAGGTCAAGTTTTTATTTAGGTTTTATTAACTTTTAGTCTTAGTGGTCACCCCAGTGTTTTTTTAATTGAACCACAATTTTTATTTGTCTTTTTCTATTTTTATTTAACAGCTTCAGTTAATCAATACATAACTTTTAAGCACTTGATTACATCCGGTAACCGGAAGCGAAAGTTGTCCGAAAAGTGCACAAATGACATATACTACTATTAAACTGTCAGCACGGTTTGCTAACCAGTTCCCTCACTCGATGTCAAAGTTCTTTTTTGACGGATTTCAACCCCATACGTTTATTTTCGTTGAATTTGATGTAAAAGAGAGTTTAATGGACGTACCCAAGACGATATATTCTCTCTTGGTTCCAGTTTTTTGCTCCAGCGTGGCCAGCTGGTCGGTGACAAAGTTCTTCTCATGGAGCAAAGTCACAAAACGCTCCTTGAAATGACTCATTCTCGAGCCTGGAAAGCAAGGAAAAGCAAACCGGGTTGAGGAAAGGGAATAAAATGAAATAAAAGAAGGATTTCGTGGCTTCGGCGAGGGAAAAGTGGTTTGTTTAACTTACCTTTTATTGGAAATAGTGTCTTTGAGTGGAGAGTTGTTCGGACGACAGCTGTGGCGGAAGAAAGGCAACTGGCCAATCAACGGGCTTCTGAGGAGGAAGGCGGGGCTCAATCAGTTCAGTGGCCAATCAGAGATGAGAATAGCGTTCCTCGGGCCCCATGATAGGGAAAAACGGTTCCTGGTTGATATGGATAGAAAACAAGGAAAGCTAACATATCGGAAGGGATAAAAAAACAACAACTTTATGGTTAATGAAATAATAATAAAAATGATACATGAATAAAGTATATCCAGTAAATATTTTTGAAAAATATTTAACGGAGTAAACTATTTCCAATTCAATAAAGAAGCGAAAAAAATCATGTTTTAGTTCTATACATAGAACAGTCATTTTTTTTAAAACTAGTTTACTAATTTATGAAAAATTAACGGGTCCTAGTTTTGTTAGTCATACACAAAGATGCTTTTTTTGTAAAAATTCATTATAACTTACCGCCTGCACCGTTAGCCGAAGACCTCTATTGTTTCTCGATCTGGGTACTTCGCTTTAAAAATGTATGCTAGACTAATTGGATGCTAAATATTCCCTGGTCATGAGTGCTATTGGTCATTTAACTCATTGTCCCAATGACTGGGTGTCCCCATCTTTTGCTGGGATATGCTCCAGCACCCCTGGTTCAATAAGAAGGCGCCACAAAGCGTCATTGATACTCGTACGTTTTATTGGACAAGGTCGGGAGTGGACGGTTGTGGGGGGGGGGGGGGGGGGGGGCTGGGGGGTCTCAGCAGGCTCCGGCTGGGGGCAGGTCTCGCGTGACGGGGACCTCTCCGTCCAGGCGGGCCTCGCAGCTCACCCTTGCGGCTTTCTCCCACTGCTCCGTGGGGAGGCTGAGGGTGCCGGTCCAGGCGTAAAGGCCTCCGGCCTCCACCGGGGGGCCGCTGGACGACCCTGAGGTGGCGTCGGCGCCGCCCACCTCCCAGGCCACGGTCCAGCCGGCGGGGGAGCCCCCGCTGGCCACGCAGGCGGCCGTAGCTATGCCCGATTGCAACTGCTCTTTAGAGGGCGGGAAGACGGTCAGGGTGGGTCGGCGTATTGCATTTGCTGCGTGGATGGGAAACAGTTTTTTATAGAACTTTTTTGGCAACACAATGCCATCACGATTCAAATAAAAACACACAACGTTGGTCAGTAAATGGCACGAAAAAAAAAAAGTGTGTTACTCACAGGCCAGCTTGGTTCCTTCGCCGAAAGCGTACCACGACGCGGCAAAGCGGCGAGACGGCCGTGCAAAAACTGCCTTCACGTTCCGCTGACTCCTTTCCGTCAGTTGAAGGCCTCGTGGGACTCGAGTTTGGTTTCCGTGGGCCTTGGAAATGGATTAAAGAGAAAAAAATGTCACTCTTAAATCGTTTCATTCCAATCGACTCTCCCAATTGGAACAAATGGAACATTGATGGTCGTCAATGAATGGATACCCCCCCCCCCCCCCAAAAAAAAGGACGATAAAGAGTGCAAAAGTCCCCTTTTAAACAGAAAGTGCAAAAGTGTCACTTTCACAAAGGCAGGTGCACATCTTCATTTGCATGCTACGCTACGCTACATTCGGCTACGCTCGGTCGCACCACCACTTCTTCTTAAAGCCCTGACGTCCCCCCCTCTTAACCCAAAGTCGTCTTCTCGTAAGCCAAATCAGGATGTGGTCTCCCACGTTGGTGTCCGCCGTACTCGTCCTCTGGACTCGGCTGATCCCGGGTCAGAATCTCCTAGAGACCGGGACCGGCCGTACCCCTCCAGCTTTTCACCTGGGTATGATTTTGCTCGTTTATCTCAACGCAGGATCTTCGGGAGCTTCTTTGGTGAGGCAGACGGAGAGATCCATGTCCGTCTCCCTGGGATGGGCAGTGACCATCGTCGCCGAGGGCGACGCCGGCATTAACGACAATCTCAGTTGGTACCAAGTGAAACCTGGGCAGCCTCCCAAGCTGCTCATCCACTCGGTGGACCGTCGCTTCGCCGGAACGCCACCTCGATTCAAAGGCAGACGATACAACTCCGATTACACTCTGACCATCGAGAACGTCCAAGCCGAAGACGTGGCCGATTACTACGCTCTCGGCTGGAGTCCCTGGACGTACGCACG